>NW_015396327.1:0-5000 GCF_001527695.2 Protobothrops mucrosquamatus
TTATTATTATTATTATTATTATTATTATTATTATTATTATTATTATTATTATTATTATTATTTAACATTGGAAGTTTTTAAGAAGAGACTGGACAGCCGTTTGTCTGAAAAGGTATAGGGTCTCCTGCCTGAGCAGGGGGTTGGACTAGATGACCTCCAAGGTCCCTTCCAACTTTATTATTATTATTATTATTGTTGTTGTTGTTGTTGTTGTTGTTGTTGTTTAACATTGGAAGTTTTTAAGAAGAGACTGGACAGCCGTTTGTCCGAAAAGGTATAGGGTCTCCTGCCTGAGCAGGGGGTTGGACTAGATGACCTCCAAGGTCCCTTCCAACTCGGTTATTCTGTTTTTCTGTTATTCTGAGCTGAGGTAGACTTTTTGTGACTTCAGAACCACAACATTTCCTAGGCTACAATAAGAGAGGGGTTTTGCACTGCCACCTTTAAGACTTTTTTTTCAACTTCCAAGGCTAACCCAGGGCCCTGCAATTTCCCATCCAATTACTAACCAGATCTCATCTAGCTTAGCTTTTAAGATCAGCCGGAGTTGACTGTGGGGTGGATGATTTAATAACCCAAACAGCTTCTGCATGATGCTGTTTTTCTCCAGTTCCACTTCTCCTTCACAAGATCACAAATGATAAGGACACTGGGATGACTTCAAATATCAGAATAGGTCAGTTACTGGTTGTTTTTTTTTTTTTTCATTTTACTGCACAGCTCTCAAAGTTGGACACTGAGAATCAAGAAAAAGAAGTTACTGATAGCCCTTAACTTACGACCACAACTGGAGCTCATTTAGTTGTTAAATGAGTTTTGCTGCATTTGATAAGCTTTCTTTCCAAGGTTGTTAAGTGAGTTGCTGCAGTTTTAAGTTAGTAACACGGATGTTAAATGAATCTGGTTTCCCCTTTGACTTTGCTCGTCAGAAGATCGCAAAAAGGGGATCACGTGACCCTGGGACACTGCGACCGTCATAAACACGAGTCAGTTGCCAAGCGTCTGAATTTTGATCCTGTGACCCTTGGGAGGCTGCAACAGTCCCACGTGTGAAAAACAGTCGTGTCTCTTTTTTCTGTGCTGTTGTAGTTTCGAACAGTCACTAAATGAACGGTGGTAAGTCAAGGACTACCTTTCTGCCCATTTATGGCTGGTGTTAACCAGGAATGCCATGGATCTGAGCCAAAGATGTAATGATGAACAAGAAGAATTCACATGTTTTAGACAAGGGATATGAGAGGAGATGGCTAGAATGAACAGCCTGTATCAGAGATAAGCAAAAGAAAAGAACAGCTTACTTGAAGGAGCATCTTTTCCTAGTCATATATCCACAGCATATAATAATAATAATAATAATAATAATAATAATAATAATAATAATAATAATAATAATAATAATAATAATAATAATAATAATAATAATAATAATAATAATAAAGTTGGAAGGGACCTTGGAGGTCATCGAGTCCAACCCCCTGCTCAGGCAGGAAACCCTATACCATTTCAGACAAATGACTGTCCAGTCTCTTCTTAAAGAGTTGCAGTGTTGGAGCATTCACCGCTTCTGGAGGCAGGTTGTTCCACTGGTTAATTGTTCTAACTGTCAGGAAGTTTCTCCTTAGTTCCAGGTTGCTTCTCTCCTTGATGAGTTTCCACCCGTTGCTTCTTGTCCTGCCTTCAGGCGCTTTGGAAAATAGCTTGACTCCCTCTTCTTTGGGGCAGCCCCTGAGATATTGGAAGACTGCTATCATGTCCTCCCTCATCCTTCTCTTCATTAAACTAGACACACCCAATTCCAGCAGCCTTTCCTTATATCAGTGGTGGCGAACCTATGGCACGGGTGCCAGAGGCGGCACTCAGAGCCCTCTCTGTGGGCACGCGCACCGTCGCCCCAGTCCTAGGCCTTTAGCTGGGTTTTATAAAACCTTTTCGCGTTAGGCCTCCGCCGCCATGTGCAAAAAAAAAAAAAGGTTCAATCAATCAGTCAATTTCAACTTCTCGCGGGGAAAAAAAAGATCTTGCAAAGTTGGAATTGATTGATTGAACTTTTTAGTCCCACCCAGTCTGCTGTTACCACCACTGCCACGCCCACCCAATGGGCCACACCCACCAAATGGGCCACACCCACCCGGCACCCAACAATGTATAAGTGGGTTTTGGGTTGCAGTTTGGGCACTCGGTCTCTAAAAGGTTCGCCATCACTGCCTTATATGCTTTGGCCTCCAGTCCCCTAATCATCTTTGTTGCTCTTCTCTGCTCTACTAATTTAGTCACTTTGTCAAAGAACGAAATCAGATTGGTTAGGCATGATCCGTTTTAAACAAACCAGTGCTGACCTTTAGTTATAACTTGGTTTGTTTCTAGATGTTCGCAGATCTGGTTTTTTTATTATTTTTTTCCAATATCTTCCCAGGTATTGATGTTAGGCTGATTGGTCTGTAGTTTCTTGGGTCTGTTTCCCCCCCTTTTTTTGAAGATGGGAACCACATTATCTCTTTTCCAATCCTCACGTACTTCCCGGTGCTCCAGGATTTTCGAAAGATATGGTGCAGTGATTCTGAGATAACTTCTGCCAGCTCCATCAGAACTCTGGGATGTAAACCATCAAGTCCCGGTGATTTATATTCATCAAGGTCAGATAGGTGTTCTTGAATGAGTCTTAGTCCCGCCTTAGGCATGAAAGCCAGCTAGGTGACTTTGAGCCAATCAGCAGGAGACTGTGAGTTCTAGTTCCGCCTTAGGCATGAAAGCCAGCTGGGTGATTCTGGGCCAATCAGAGGAGATAGTGAGTTCTAGTCCCTCCTTAGCCATGAAAGCCAGCTGGGTGACTTTGGACCAATCATTCTCTTTGAGCCCAACTCCCCTCACAGGGTTGTTGTGGGTTTGGCTAGTCTAAAGAAAAGAAGAAATAGGGGAGACATGATAGCAGTGTTCCAGTATTTGAGGGGCTGCCACAAGGCAGAGGGGGTCACTTTATTCACCAAAGCACCAGAGGGAAGGACAATAAATAATGGTTGGAATCTGATCAAAGAGAAAAGCAATCTGGAGTTAAGGAGAAACTTCCTGACAGTGAGGACAATTAACCAGTGGAACAGCTTGCCTCCAGAAATTGTGGGCGCTCCATCACTGGAGATTTTTAAGAAGAGGCTAGACAGTCACTTGTCTGAGATGGTATGGTTCTCCTGCTTGAGCAGGGGGCTGGACTAGAAGACCTCCAAGATCCCTTCCAGTTTCTATTCTATTCTATTCTATTCTATTCTATTCTATTCTATTCCATTCCATTCCATTCTATTCTATATTCCATTCTATTCTATTCTAAAATAGGAGAAGCAAGAAGTATTATATTTGTGCACCTCTTTCAGTTGTTTAAAAAATAATATAATTGGATAGAAATAAAATAATAAATAAATATCCAGTTGAGTACAGGGTGAGGAATCTGAGGTAATCAAGATGACATAACATGTAACCCCAAACCTGTTTGATGGTTAGGAATTAAAATGGACTTGATCTAAAAAGATTTTAACTATCTGGATAAAACCTCTCTCTCCCCATCAGCCAATTCTGATTTTTCTTTCTCCCTTCAACCTGGAAAAAACATGTTTCAACATTATATGCCGTTACAAGGTCAGAAACATGAGGAAGATTAACATTTTTGGCTGCTACAGCTAAACTGAAGGTCTTCAGAATGCTTCGGCACAAATGTCCTTTTATCTCCCAATAATGTGTCTGTGGTTCTCTATTGACCAAGATCTTCATTTATTACAGAATATTAAATTTTAATCCATCCAATAACTAGAGTTCTCTGGGTAGATTATAAGGTGGATTTAAAATATTAAAAGCATTAACAAGAAGCTTCTGAATCATCCAGAATAAAGAGAGGGTCTGGCAAATGATTATTGGAAAAAGATTAACAATCTGACCTTCTCAAGGAGTCTTTGGATCATACCTCTCATGAAGTTAACTTTGCCTGCTTTGGCAAGATTATTGCATTTTTTTTTTTAGGAAATATACAATGAGTTCAAGAAAACCAAGATCATGGCATCCGGCCCTCTCAATTCCTGGCAAATAGATGGGGAAGAAATGAAGGTAGTGACAGATTTTATCTTCCTGGGCTCCAAGATCACCGCAGATGGGGACTGCAGCCAAGAAATTAAAAGACGCTTGCTCCTGGGGAGGAAAGCTATGGCAAATCTAGACAGCATACTAAAAAGCAGAGACATCACCCTGCCAACAAAAGCACGTATAGTCCACGCCATGGTTTTCCCAGTTGCAATGTATGGCTGTGAAAGTTGGACCATAAGAAAGGCTGAGCGCTAAAGAATTGAGACCTTTGAACTCTGGTGCTGGAGAAGACTCCTGCGAGTCCCCTGGACTGCAAGGCCATCAAACCGTTCAGTCCTGGAGGAGATCAACCCCGACTGCTCTTTAGAAGGCCAGATCCTGAAGTTGAAACTCAAATACTACTACTACTACTACTACTACTACTACTACTACTACTACTTCTTCTTCTTCTTCTTCTTCTTCTTCTTCTTCTTCTTCTTCTTCTTCTTCTTCTTCTTCTTCTTCTTCTTCTTCTTCTTCTTCTTCTTCTTCTTCTTCTTCTTCTTCCTCTTCCTCTTCCTCCTCCTCCTCCTCCTCCTCCTCCTCTCCCAAAACGGCACTCCCTTCTAGCTCTGGTTTCCCCAGTGGCAATGTATGGATGTGAAAGTTGGACCATAAGAAAGGCTGAGCGCCAAAGAATTGAGGCCTTTGAACTACAGTGCTGGAGAAGACTCCTGCGAGTCCCCTGGACTGTAAGGTGATCAAACCGGTCAGTCCTAGAGGAGATCAACCCCGACTGCTCTTTAGAAGGCCAGATCCTGAAGTTGAAACTCAAGTCCTTTGGCCACCTAATGAGAAAGAAGGACTCACTGGAGAAGAGCCTGATGCTGGGAAAGATGGAGGGCAATAGAAGAAGGGGACGACAGAGAATGAGGTGGCTGGATGGAGTCACTGAAGCA
>NW_015396327.1:12373-14932 GCF_001527695.2 Protobothrops mucrosquamatus
ACTCCTGCGAGTCCCCTGGACTGCAAGGCGATCAAACCGGTCAGTCCTAGAGGAGATCAACCCTGACTGCTCTTTAGAAGGCCAGATCCTGAAGTTGAAACTCAAATACTTTGGCCACCTAATGAGAAGGAAGGACTCACTGGAGAAGAGCCTAATGCTGGGAAAGATTGAGGGCAATAGAAGAAGGGGACGACAGAGAGTGAGGTGGCTGGATGGAGTCACTGAAGCAGTAGGCGTGAGCTTAAATGGACTCCAGAAGATGGTAGAGGACAGGAAGGCCTGGAGGAACGTTGTCCATGGGGTCGCGATGGGTCGGACACGACTTCGCAACTAACAACAACAAGGTCCTTGTGGCGTTCTGTTAATCTTGCCCCCAGCGAGACTTTCTTTATGTTTAAGAGAAATCCGGATAGATGTTTGTTTGCATCATGTTCTTCATCCTTCTCTGAACCTTTTCAAACATGTCAAAAATGGGGCCTCCAGAATTGTATATATATATCACTGTTCCTCAACCTTGGCAAATTGAAGATGTGTGGACTTCAACTCCCAGAATTCCCCAGCAAGCACGGCTGGCTGAAGAATTCTGGGAGTTGAAGTACATACAGGTTAAAATTGCCATGATTGAGAAAGACTAAAATACAATATTGCAGGATAGAACTTTTCTGCTGGAACTATTCTGCCAGCAATCATTTCAACAGTGTGTATTATTGCAGCAAAGAGAATTATTGGTTAAAAAAAAGGAGTGATAACTTTTCTTTTCCAGATTTATAAGTGGATTATGAAGAAGACGGAAGAAGTCTTACGTTATGCAAACATCTTTATTCAGTTATTTGTATATGGATTGGTAGGACTTCATTTTTTTATTGCTCACTTTAATGAAATTTACCCAAATGTCAAAGTCCAAACAATACTTTGGTTTCTTGCTTTATGGTTTTTATCCTCGTAGATTACATTTTTCTATAGATTATACTAGTGTTTCTCAGTCTCAGCAACTTTAAAATGAGTGGTTTTCGTGTCTTAGAATGCTGGCTGGGGAATTCTGGGATCTGAAATTCACACATCTGAAAGTTGCTGAGGTTGAGAAACTCTGGATTTTACTAACATGATATTATAATTGGGTTTGATTTGTTTGTTTATAAGTCACATTTCTAAGGCTTCCTGACTCTGGGTGGCAAACAAGAATAAAAGCAATATGGGAGATTTATTTATTGAAAACATTTATACCGCCGCCCATCTTAAAAAAAAACAAGTCTGGGTGGCTTGCAATCAATAAAGCAATATAAAGCAAACTAAAAACAGAGAAATAGAAAAGAGAAGTTCGTCCAAGTAAACTTGGTTGATCCACATAAACTAAAAACAGTTCTTAACACTAGCTTACTTCAGTGGATAAGTGACATGTTGGAAACAGGATAAGCAGAAAGAATAAAATGCAGCTTCCTCTGGGTGGCTTTAATATTAGGAAAGTTGGAGACCAATACGTCACAGATTTTCTTGCCAGGAAAAAGTGCAACTCATCAATAATCATTGTCTCAGCTTGCATTTTTGCTCAGAAATATGTCGGCGTTGTGGGCAGTTTGTTTGTTGTCCAATATGAAAACAATGTGTCTTCTGGCATCCAGCGAATAATACATAATTTTGTCAGAAGAGAGTAAGGTGGTCCTCGACTTACGACCACAAGTGAGCCCCAAATTGCTAAGTGAGACAGTTGTTAAGTGAGTTTTGCCCCCTTTTATGACCTTTCTTGCTGCGGTTATTAAGTCAGTCACTTCAGTTGTTAAGTTAGTAACACGGTTGTTAAATGAATCTGGCATTCCCCATTGACTTTGCTTGTTCAGAAGGTCGCAGAAGGGGATCACGTGACCCCAGGACACTGCAACCGTCATAAGTACATGCCAGTTGCCGAGCGTCTGGATTTGGATTGTGTCAGGACTGCTTCTATTCAATCCCTAGGAAAGAAAAACCCTTCACTCCATAGAATTAGAGAAAATGTACTTTTACTAGGAAAAGAGTGAATACAGCTAAGTCAGGCAAGATCCAAAGCCAAAACCCACAAAGCATCAAACTGAAAAAAACTCTAGAGACCACAACCAGTCCAAAAATATATCGAAGACTAGCACTTGATACAGCAACCATGAAGACCTTGGAAAATATATTCAGATGCTATACTCTGTAGTTTGGTATTCCTTGTGATATTCTTTGTGTCAGTTGTGTTAGAACAATTAATCAACTTGCCTACAGAAGTTGTGGGTGCTCCAACACTGAAGGTTTTTAAGAAGAGACTGGACAGCCATTTGTCTGAAATGATAGGGTCTCCTGCTTGAGCAGGGGGTTGGACTAGATCAGGGGTAGGCAACCTTGGCTCTTTTATGACTGGTGGACTTCAACTCCCAGAATTCCTGAGCCAGCATGGGGGAACTATGGCCCCTTCATGACTCGTGGACTTCAACTCCCAGAATTCCTGAGCCAGCATGGGGGAACTATGGCCCCTTCATGACTTGTGGACTTCAACTCCCAGAATTACTGAGCCAGCATGAGGGAAACTTTGGCCCCTTCATGACT
>NW_015396328.1:0-5167 GCF_001527695.2 Protobothrops mucrosquamatus
GTAAAATTTTATAAAATTTTCAATTAAAAAAAAAAAAAGAGAGAGTACAAATTGCCAATGCAGAATCTGGCCTTGGTTTTCCTTCTAGCAAAATCTGAAGCCGGAGTCAAGGAAAGGAGATACCGAAGACTTTGAGGGCTAGGAAAAAAACAAGCGTTATCATTGGGAGCATCCAGCTGTTGCAAAACATCAGGTGCCTTAGTGGAGAGGGTGCATTTAAATCTCCACTAGCAACTGAGCTCCGGCACTAATAAACTAGGTGGGTTCCAGTACAACATTGGTTTTACTACGCTGCTCCAATAGTGAGCTGAGTTTAGTGCGTTATGAGACTCGCCATAATCTGTGCACAGACCACACAACCCCCCCCTTGCACACACGCACACACACATGCGTCAATTACCGTATTATGGGCCACATAGCCACTTTCAGTTAAAGCCTTCAAGAACGAACAGGAAAAAAAACAACAAAGCAGTGTTTTGCTGTTGTTGAAGTTAACACTTCTCAACTTTTACAAAACGAACAAACAAGCGTGTTTTTGCAACTTAGTTTAGTTTTGGGGTTTTTTTTTGCTTTTGAAACAAACTTGGATCTCGGCACCACGTCCAGGCAAAGGACTCTAAAACGAATCAAGTCCTCTCCTGTCTTAAAATCCTATCCGGTCTTAAAAGTGGAAGATTTAGGAATCTTTTATCGGTTCCGGGGTTGACAAAACAAGCCATTTCTGAGAAGATTGGGGAGACGGGGAGAAGGAAGACGCCAACCTACATTAACAACCCCAAGTCCGTTTATTGAATAATCAAGATGGGAATAGAAGGACATTCATTTTGAGTTCTAAAGAGGGCCACGCCTTTTATGAAAAAAAAAAGATCTTTGGGTGGAAAAGGGGATCGTAATAAAAGCATACCTGCAGAAAGCTTTCCTGGCAACAAAGGAACTCGTTCTTCTTCATGATGGATTCCGCCGTCAGCACCAATTCGTTTTTACTCAGCGCGGGCTCACTCCGGCTGGGATGCACGGCCTAAAGCCACAGAACCGCACACACAGATCAATTTCCAGGGCTATTTTACACCTGGGTTCCTTAGAAAAATTCAATATTCCCTCCGAACGAATGCGGCTCAGCATTCTTATGCAAATATAACCCTCTGATGCAAATAATAATAATAATAATAATAATAATAATAATAATAATAATAATAATAATAATAATAATAATAATAATCCTGACCCAGGTCCTTCAAAGAGCTTTGCTGCTGCTGTTTGATTGGGTCTTTCCGAAAGTGGTTTCCCAAAACAACGTCGGATAAAAACCTTGCAAGATTTAAGAATCTATTTGCTGTTTGATACGTACCAATGTCGTACCTGGAGCAGATTACTTTTGTTTTCTGAGCAGACTCTTTAGGCAGACAGGCGAGACACCAGAATATTAATTTATAGCAAACAGAATATTAATTTATAGCAAACAGCACTCCTTTCTAGCACTGATGATGTTACCTAGTTAGGGTAATGAAAGGTCTGCAAGAAAACAAGCCAGCTCAGAGAGCACCAAGGATCCCCCAGTCCTCTCCTCCTCCTCCTCTTCCTCCTCCTCCTCCTCCTCTCCATAACCCACACTCTCTTCTAGCACTGATCATATTACCTAGTTAGGGTAATGAAACGTCTGCAAGAAAACAAGCCAGCTCAGAGAGCACCAAGGACCCCTGATTTAAGAATCTTGCAGGGCATTTCAGCTGCAGAACCTATGAAACTATGACGGGGACAATCAGTATTTAAGTCCAAGGCCTTCAGGGTTTGGGGGACATCCAGAAGACTGTTCTTCTTCAGAAAAGATACCCTGTGGCTAAGACTTACTCTGACATTGTCCAGAACGCGTTTGAACTCCAAGGGCTCGTCCTTTCCTTCCATGGCTGCAGGATCCAAGCCGTCCCCACCGTAAATGAACTGTATAATGTCCCCCGTCGAACTCCGGACGGTCAAGTCGTACTGAGAACAAAGATCTTCAAGGGATTTCACCAGTCGTCTCTGGGAGAAGACGGAGAAAGACCCTCTTCAGGACACAGTCACAGACGTGGAATGTTAGTCAAGAGGGGGAGGGTAACCCAGTTCCCACTAACTACCATAAAAGGAGTTGAGGTCTACTTCCTGTTTTTGAATATCTAGGAGAATGTTTATTCAGTTATACAGCTGAATAGAAAATATAAATACTGTATCTATGTATATATTATGTATGTATGTATGTATCTACATACCTACCTATCCATCATCCATCCATCCATCCATCCATCCATCCATCCATCATCTATCTATGTATCTATCTATCCATCATCTATTTATCTATCTATCCATCCATCATCTATCTATCTATCCATCATCTATGTATCTACCTACCTACCTACCCACCCACCCACCCATCCATCCATCTATCTGGAAATACATTGTGCATTTGTGGTTTATAACAAGAAGTCTACTAAACTGAAATGTAACTATAAAGATAACCTTCTATTCAATTTCCTTAAGGGAAAGTTATTAAGTAACACCCAGGGTTTTGTTAATTAGGCTGCCTGTAATTATTATTTTTTTAATCAAGGTCTCAGAAATCTTTAATTAGCATTATGTAGACCATAGGAACTTCCAGGAAAAATTAACTTGAGTGTCCCCATTAAATAAATAAATAAAAAAATTGAAAGCTAACTAAGTCCAGGTAGATGACATAATCATCCCTGAACAAGTTATGGCAGTTGTTTCTTATCTGTCTGTCTTTCTGTCTTTCTCTCTGTCTGTCTATCTATCCACAGCAAAGAACTGTGGATATAACAGTTTGTTCTTTCCTTATTTCTTTTCTTTCTTTACCCTCAGACCCAAAACCAGAATGGAGACGAGAGACTGGAATTTGTTGGCAGGGGAAAAAAAAATCCTTGACTTAAGGGAGAATAAACACTTCTACTTGGCTACCCGGATCGTTCTCCTATAGACAAGAGCCTCCAGTTACCTGCATGTATCCCGTTTCAGCTGTTTTTACAGCTGTATCAACAAGGCCTTCCCGTCCCGCCATGGTGTGGAAGAAAAATTCAGTGGGGGTCAACCCAGAATAGAAGCTGTTGGCAACAAAACCTTTAGCGGCTGGAAGCTGAAAAAAAGGAAAAGACTTTTGAAA
Source organism: Protobothrops mucrosquamatus (assembly GCF_001527695.2). Lineage (NCBI taxonomy): Eukaryota > Metazoa > Chordata > Lepidosauria > Squamata > Viperidae > Protobothrops > Protobothrops mucrosquamatus. The sequence goes on from NW_015396328.1 coordinate 3,152, forward strand.
TATATTGCTGTAGGGTCTACTTCCACGGTCAGCCTGGCTAATATAATAGCACTGGCGGGTATAGATTCAAACTGCCCTTCGGCCGTTAAGCACATCGGCCTAAGTTTCCCCACGAGGGTCAAATTGGAACGCTTCTGATGGCGTATTCCTTGGAAGAGGGGCAAAATCTAATTCAAAGGACCCATGCTTGTCATCAGAATTGGTAAGCTATCCAATATCTTTGCCTAGCCTCACGAATTTTTCAGAAACGCCACATGAACAGTGTGTAGAATCTATAGCCGGGGTAGTCAACCTTGGCTCTTTTATGACGCGTGGACTTCAACTCCCAGAATTCCTGAGCCAGCTGTGCTGGCTCAGGAATTCTGGGAGTTGAAGTCCACGCGTCATAAAAGAGCCAAGGTTGACTACCCCTGATCTATAGGAAGCATTAGTTGGATCAAAAGTCCACCTTCATCATATCTTAGATTCGAACCCACACTGCCTCGTTCCACAATACTGCCGAAGTCCTATCTAACTCCCAGATTCCTTACCTTGGAATGCTTGTCAAAATGAGGCAAGGACCGATTTTCAAAGCCATCGGGCACCCGTGAGCCACTGATAGCTTGTTGACCTACACAAGCAATCATCTGGGATATATTGATAAAGGATCCTATTAGGGTGGGGGGGAGAAAATGACAACAAGAAAGGTCAGCAACGTTGACCGAAAGCAACAAGTTATCACACTGTTTTTCCCCCCTACTCTACTACGATAAGTAAAGCATCAAAGGTCAATATAGGAAGCTTGTTCCATGATCCTACAACGTTGCACTAATTATGAATAAATGCTTCTGGTGAGGATCTTAACCTCTGATTGTGACCACACCAGCTGAGCTTAAAAAAACAAAAAACAAAAACAAAATATGGCCAGGTCTGGTTAATGGTTAGAGAAGAGCCTACCCAAAAAAACTCAGGGTTTTAGGGTGAAGTGTGTAGGAGAAGAGCAGGAAAAGCTAGAGCAGGAGGCAGAGTTAAACATGTCATCAGCTCAGAGTCCTGATGTTGCCCAAATAATCCAAGTTCAACCCCTTTGAATTCCGTTGACCCTTATTTGGCGCCAATTTAGTGTTTAATTTTAGTTAACTAGGTCAGGGCTCCTCAACCTTGGCCACGTTTAAGACTTGTGGACTTCGACTCCCAGAATCCCTCAGCCAGCAAAGATGGGAGTTGAAGTCCACAAGTCTTAAAGGTGCCAAGGTTGAGGAGCCCTGAACTAGATTCTTGTGAATAGGCTTAATAAATCTTCCGTGCTGCGACTTAACTTAGGAGCCGTGGTGGCGCAGTGGTTAGAATGCAGTATTGCAGGCTAATTCACTGCCCACTGCCAGGAGTTCGATCCTGACCGGCTCAAGGTTGACTCTGCCTTCCATCCTTCCGAGGTCGGTAAAAATGTACATGTATCTCCCAGCTGAATTTCCATCTCTCCATCAAAATGGTCAACACAGTTCCTCCAGGTAGATAAAGCAAAACGGTCCGTGCTACAGGCCACGGCTATGCCCAACGTTACACCTGGCTTTAGAATGGAGCTACAACGTCTTTTCGTATCAATAGGAAGAATTTCAAACAATAAAACACCCACAGAGCTATCCACTTGCAGTCCACTTTCCAACTTAGACTAGATCAAGGGTAGGCAACCTTGGCTCTTTTATGACTCGTGGACTTCAACTCCCAGAATTCCTGAGCCAGCCACGCTGAGGGGAAAGGGAAAAGTTTCCAAGCTGAGCCATGCTGGCTCAGGAATTCTGGGAGTTGAAGTCCACGAGTCATGAAGGAGCCAAGGTTGCCTACCCCTGGACTAGACTGATCTCTCTTAGCTAGAACTTGGCCTCTGCATGGATGCCACCAACTCCTGCTGCTGGGAACAAGACAATAATTATGCCTAAGCAGAATCTATTTACTGGTCACAGAGATAGGTGCTAATTTGAAGGATCAACCCTACCTTTTGACCCACACACAGCCATTGTGAGGGGGCTGTTACTC
>NW_015396328.1:5976-8413 GCF_001527695.2 Protobothrops mucrosquamatus
CTGTTAGTTTTTATCTTACTGGAAGTCACCTGGGGCCGCTTGATGGCGCGATGGGCGGCCAATACATTTAATACAAGAATAAATAAAATTTTTAAGTGGGATTACGACTAACCTCTAGTGTCTCCTCCGCCGTGCAGCCAGGCTGCTGCTGTAGCTTACCGGTCTTCAAGGCTTCGATGTACTCATCACATTTCTTGTATCCAGCATTCAGAAGTTCATATTTTGCCTTCAGCAAGCCTTGCCCGGGAGTGACATCCCCAATTCCAATGGAAAACCCCCGATTAGCTATGCGGTTGCAAAGAAAGATCAAATGTCTACATCAGCACACTGCAGGAAAGGACAACAATTTACATGAGATGATCATGAGACGATCCTTTGGTTGGCTGTGGCTGACAAGAATTTCACTGGGTCACCCCATTCTGACAAATAGTTTAGTTTAATGTCTAGTTTAATGAAGAGAAGGACGAGGGGAGACATGATAGCAGAGTTCCAATATCTCAGGGGTTGCCCAAAGAAGAGGGAGTCAAGCTATTCTCCAAACCACCTGAAGACAGAAGAAGCAACGGATGGAAACTAATGAAGGAGAGAACCAACCTAAAAATAAGGAGAAATTTCCTGACAGTTAGAACAATTAACCAGTGGAACCACCTGCCTCCAGAAGCGGTGAATGCTCCAACACTGGAAGTTTTAAAGAAGAGATTGGACAGCCATTTGTCTGAAATGGTATAGGGTTTCCTGCCTGAGCAGGGGGTTGGACTAGATGACCTCCAAGGTCCCTTCCAACTCTGTCATTAAAAGATGACTGCCTTATTGTATGTTAGAGTTAAAGTATGCTAATTTTGTTTGTATTATGAATGGATAGCTTAATTTAGACTTGGGATGTTATGTATTTATCCCTGTACTCAGTTCTGGGAAGTCCGGGGGGGGGAGGGGGGAAGGGGATGAAGGGGTAGAATTATATAACATTTGGTGTATTTATAAATATAATGTAAATGTTTGTCTTTAAGAAGAGGAGATGATCGGCTAAAACCCCTAAACTGCATCCGAGGTGGTGGAAAAGAAGGTGATGGGATGTGTAGGATAGTTGGAAAGGAGGAAAGAGGAGAGGTCGTGGTTAAGAGGGGGAGGAAGGAAGAGGGAAGTAGGTAGGAAGGTTGAGGGAGTGTGGATGCGGGGGGGGGGAGACCGCCGATTATTTCTGAATACCTAATGAGTAGGTTTTTTATGTGTTTGTTTTTCTAATGAAATGCACCATATTTGTATTACTTGTTTATATGTTCATTTGAAAAAATTAATAAAAAATTTTTTTTTAAAAAAAGACGACTGCTTTAGTTGTTCCTCGCTCTCAGCATAATATCTTTATTTTGCTGCGGTGCAAGGGCACAGAACAGGTACCCTGGAAAAGCCTGCACAACAATTTGTGTCCTTCTCTAAAACTCAGTGGAAAATACTGGGCCGATCCAACGTTCTTAAACTAACCTCTTTTACTGCATCACTGTGCAGGTAAAAAGCCGACAGCGGAATGAACAAAGGAAAATGAAAAGGTAACATCCATGAGGACGGAAGCCTGGCTCAAGATACTTACAGAGGTAGACAGGAGCAAGTCTGGCTAATCTTGACATAGCATCAGCTGCCTCCACCTGGCCCCAGTCTCTCAGCAAAATGTAGAATATGTTCTTCTTGGATCCGGATCCCAGGGTTCCTTTGTCCATGCTGCCGGACATCAACTCGCTGTTGTGGATGGCGACATCTGAAACACAAGTGCATTTAGTGGGCCAGCCAAACATGCCACAGGAGGCAGCTTTTCGTCCTTCTTTCTCTGGCTGTGCCAAGTTCTTGGTGTAATTCCAAAAAGGGGCTTTGGAGCATACAAAGAGAGCATTTGTCCGCCACTCTTTACAGGCAGCTGCATCTTTACGGTATTCTGCAGCAGCTGCCTGAGCCTGGGAGAAGACACAGCTACTTTAAAAGGTTCATTACGCTCAGGTAGCAATTTTTGACCTTTTGTTACAGACACTGTGGCACACATTTGGAATCAAATTAAAAAAGGCTGCACAACCTTTTTAGTAATAGCACTAGCAATAGCGCTTAGACTTATATACCGCTTCACAGTGCTTTACAGCCCTCTCTAAGCAGTGTACAGGGTCTATTCTATTCTATTCTATTCTATATTCCTATTCTATTTTTCATTCTATTCTATTCTATTCTTATTCTATTCTTCATTCTATTCTATTCTTCATTCTATTCTTCATTCTATTCTATTCTATTCTGCATTCTATTCTTATTTTATTCTATTCTACATTCTATTCTATTCTATTCTGCATTCTATTCTTATTTTATTCTATTCTACATTCTATTCTATTCTATTCTTATTCTATTCTATTCTTATTCTATTCTTCATTCTATTCTATTCTATTCTGCATTCTATTCTTATTTT
>NW_015396329.1:0-3759 GCF_001527695.2 Protobothrops mucrosquamatus
GTTTCTCAGGCTCTGAACAGACCATAACAGAACATTATATCATGATCAATGAACAAAGCGTATAAGAAAATATTTGTTGTCCTTGGGAATATTGACTTTTACCATCAAAGGAAATTAAACTTGGCTAGTTGTGACTATGTTGGCATTTTCTGAGGATCAGAGGGAAGGAAAAAAGGAAAATTGGAATACATGCTTTGTACGTGCTAGGTTTAATTCCTACCTTCTCCAGATAAGGCTGGCCCTAGGAAACACTCTCAAGAGTTTTGAAGTTGTTTTCTAAATGGTTACTTTCAGACTTGCAAGATAATTTTAACGTAGCTTCACAACAAAGTAGAATTAGTTTATCTGATCATGTTTCCTGTCTGGTTTACCAGGTAAGTAGGATAAAAACTGAGGTTTTGGTTCTAACTTCATCATTCAACCTTCCAGAGGTTGGACTTGGCAAAATCCACCCTGCAAGAAGACAACTAGATGAGATGGGTGACACATAAATCTAATGACAAATAAATAATAAACTCCTGATGAAAATAGGTCAGGTGGACAGTTATCGGGATACTTTAAACAAGGCTGCAAAGTTACTAAATGAGAGATCATGCTTATCTTTTCCCCCCCTTTTTCCTTTAATTTAAATCAGACTTCTCCAAATCACCATCCAACTGATACCATTTGGGAATGTTAGGGGTTGTAATGCCACCCCATTATAATGCACAAAATGGGAATTAGAGAATATAAGCCTATTGCCTGCATAAATATTCCAGGCATACCTTCTTTGTTTCAGATCAGACCACCCGTTCCATCACAGACATTATATTTAACAGTTTCATTTAGGTAAAATAGCAGCGCAGATGGGAGCCTCAAGCACTATATTCTCTAATTGTTGAGCAACTTTTTAATAATTGCTCATCTTTTTTCTTTTCTCGCTCTTCCTCTCTTTTTTTGCCAAGGAACCTTCAAATGCGTTTTGGAACCAGGCCAGTCTATTTTCATTTCAAGATAGATAGATGCTTTCATAATGCTATGAATTGTAACCGATCCGTTTCATATAAAGTACAGAACAGAAATTAAATATATATTTGCCCCATTTGCCAAAAACAGCTATCATTTATTTTTCCACTGCTCTTTTGTGAGAGCTCATTGGAATTTCATGGTGAGACTTTATTTTAGAGTCCAAATAATATAATAATCTCTGCTGATATTATCAGCAGATATTATCAATATCCAGCATGCTTTTACGGTGTTTTTTTCCCCCTTGGGAGTGGGGGGAAAACTAGGCATAATGACTGGACTTCCTATAGTGATTCTAGGGTCTAATTGTGTAATATATATTAATATTGAAGAGCTAAGAAGACACTTTTTTGCCAAAAGGAGAGAACAATCTACAGAATAGATTATAAACCTCCTGTTCAGACTGTTTTCCTGCCTTTGTCCCTTTCCAAGAGCGAAAAAGAAATGTAAAAGGGCACCAAAGACCTCATGGTTCAACCCTGAGCTACAAATATACTCTTCTGTGTTCACACATCACATTGAATACAGTCTTGGCTTAGAGCAGGGGTAGGCAACCTTGGCTCTTTTATGACTCGTGGACTTCAACTCCCAGAATTCCTGAGCCAGCCATGCTGAGGGGAAAGGGAGAGGTTTCCAAGCTGAGCCATGCTAGCTCAGGAATTCTGGGAGTTGAAGTCCACTAGTCATAAAAGAGCCAAGATTACCTACCCCTGGCTTAGAACAGGGCTTTTCAACCTTTTCACACATTGTACCACTTTTAGGATATGGCAACATCCGAGTACCACCAGTCGCCTAGCAAGGTGTCAAAAACTTGATGATCAAAAAGATATATATATGAAAAAAGTGATAAAGTACAGGTAGTCCTCGACTTACAACAGTTCACTTAGTGACTGTTCGAAGTTACAGTGGCACTGAGCCAGCCAAGCAAGACACCTGCCTGCCCCCCGGCAGCGCTCTTCCTACTGTCCGAGGTTTTCATTGTTGTGAGCATTTCTGTTGAGGATTGGCAGCGGGGGTGGGGTGGGGGGTGTTTGATTTTTATTCCCCCTGTCTGCTGGGTGGTTGCAGCAGGTTTTGGTCACTTCACATGGCCCTGGGACACTGTGACCGTTATAAATATGAATCAGTTGCCAAGCATCTGAATGTAAATCACAAGACCCTGGAGATGCTGCAACATTCCAGCTGATCGGCACTTCTTCAGGGCTCAGCAGAACCATCAGGATCAGCGCCGAACTCCAGCTGATTGGTGCTTCTTCAGGGCTCAGCAGAAGCACCAGGATCAGCGCTCAGCTCCAGCTGGAGCCTGGCGCTGATCCTGGCTCTTCCACTGAGCCCTGAAAGCCCCGAAGAAGCACTGATCCTGGCGCTTCCGCTGAGCCCTGACAGCCCTGCAGCTCCAGCCATCTCTCGCTCAGGCTTGTGTGGTGCTGCCACCGGTTCAGCTCATTCCCCTTCCCTGCTACTTTTCTAGGATGGTTGCGTACCACCTGCCAGGTGCCAATGTACCACAGGTGGTACCCGTATCACTGGTTGAAAAGCTCTGGCTTAGAGCATTGGATATACCCAGCCATGATATTTCATTAAGCAATGGAGCCTTGGTCAGATTTTGCTGGATACTTCATTATCAAGCGATTCCTGAACTGTGACATTTTTTCCAGGAAAAGTGTTCTGCTTCGCAGGTTCAAGTAGCAAACTACTACTATGTTCATGTCAGAAACATCTACCACAGTGCTTCTGAGCTGAAAGGATTAGCCATTGAATCACCATTGCTGAGGGCATGTCTGAGGAAGTTCCTTTCATGTCTCCGTTATTTTCCCACCGAAATGGTACCTATTTATCTACTTGCATTTGCATGCTTTTGAACTGCTAGGTGGGCAAGAGCTGGGACAAATTGACGGGAGCTCATTCTGTCACACAACTCAGTCTTGGGTTTTGAACTGCTGAGCTTTTGGCTTCTCAATGGTCTTCCGACTTAGTGTTCTAACTACATGAGCCATTGTGGCTCCCTAAATGGCAAACTGAGGATCTATGATTTCAATGGGCAAATAGAACTAGTAGCTAAAACATTTTTCCTGGTTTCCTAACTGACTTTACTTTTACTATTTGATTTGCATTTGCCTAAAAATAAATATAGCTTTGTAGGGGGGGGAACAATTTCCAAATCATTAAGACTGGAATTGGGTATGTCTAGTTTAATGAAGAGAAGGATGAGGGGGGACATGATAGCAGTGTTCCAATATCTCAGGGGCTGCCACAAAGAAGAGGGAGTCAAGCTATTCTCCAAAGCACCTGAAGGCAGGACAAGAAGCAACGGATAGAAACTAATCAAGGAGAGAAGCAACCTAGAACTAAGGAGAAACTTCCTGACAGTTAGAACAATTAACCAGTGGAACAACCTGCCTCCAGAAGCGGTGAATGCGCCAATACTGGAAGTTTTTAAGAAGAGACTGAACAGCCATTTGTCCAAAATGGTATAGGGTTTCCTGCCTGAGCAGGGGGTTGGACTAGATGACCTCCAAGGTCCCTTCAAACTTTACTATTATTATTATTATTATTATTATTATTATTATTATTATTATTATTATTATTATTATTATTATTATTATTATTATTATTATTATTATTATTATTACAATGGAACTTTGAAGATGACACATTATTTTTCAGCAAGTTACTAACCTTCAGTTTTATTTCTGTGAAATGAGAGCTACCAATCAGTTGCAAATCTAGTAAAGGCACGAACCTGTCCATTTC
>NW_015396329.1:4191-8411 GCF_001527695.2 Protobothrops mucrosquamatus
TCTCCCAGACATTGGATTAGACCAGGGGTAGGCAACCTTGGCTCTTTTATGACTCGTGGACTTCAACTCCCAGAATTCCTGAGCCAGCCATGCTGGCTCAGGAATTCTGGGAGTTGAAGTCCACGAGTCATAAAAGAGCCAAGGTTGCCTACCCCTGGGTTAGCCCCATCATTTTTGATGTTGAAGTCCCTCAAGATCTGGTTATGCCATCAGGCCTGGAGTTCTGATGGAATCGGAGACTTCTTTAGATGGCTTCTATCTTGAGGCACATATACTCATTCCCTCTCTGCTTGGGATTTGTATATATTTCAAGTTTTAATTATCTCCATTTTTAATGCTGATTTTTTTTGGTTTTTAAACACTTGTTTTATATGTGTGCTCTTTTGTATTGATTACTGCACGCCACCCAGTCATGTTTCATGAGATTAACAGCTATATAAATTTGATGAATAAATAAACCAGTTTCTCCACAGTGCCATGCAGCCTTCCCTAACTTTCCTTTTCGACAGAAAAAAAACTCCAAGGATTCCCAGTCAGCTATGTAAGAAATGTAAGATGTTGCTTTAATACAACTAAAAACATAAGTATCGCAGATCCATTTCTTAGGTATATAAGTGGCTCTTCCAATGTGAAAATCTCACATTTAGAAGTTATTATATTATGCACTGTAATTGTTTTGAAGGGTAAAACAGGCTTGTTTTCTAAGAAAAATGAAGAGGTCAACTAAACAGCTGCTTGGCATAACAGCTTCTTGGGCTGGGAGCCAATGAGGTGCAGAAATTAGGAAGCAGTAATAAATTCTACTTATAATTCTAATTCTACAAAAATCAAACTCTTTGAGTTTTTTTGTACAGTTCCTTCCTTCAGACATCCCTAATTATATTTCAGACAATATTCCGTGGAAACTCTATTATACTCTACAGGTTTCAAGGTTTGCATTCCGACATCTTGCAGCTCCTTGTGTGAAGATAAACTCACGTAAATAACTTTTTTTTCTCCTGTTGATACTTTGCATGTTTCTTTTTATTCACTTTCTAGCTATTATGCCCAGTGAGGAAGAAGCAGATTTAAAGGAAGTAATATAAGCTTTGGAATCCTCAATTTGGGCTCTGTGAATGTCAAGCTGCCCATAGAGATTTTCCTTATTACTTACTAAATATTATAACCCATTATATTTTTTAAAAAAATATTTTAAATCTATTATATTAGTTTTATTTTATTTTTTTCAATGAAGTTGGACAGCTTCAAAGGAAATGTATTTTCTAACATATTTCCTTTCCAAAATGCTGTTGGATTTCATACAGGTCCATACATTTTCTCTACTGTTACCTACCACTTAGTTTGTAAAAGTGCTCAGAACAATTTTTTCTTATTTCTTTATTTATATAAGGAGCCATTGTGGAACAGTGGTTAGAAAGCAGTATTGCAGGCTAATTCTGCCAATTGCCAGCAGTTTGATTCTCACCGGTGCAAAATTGACTCAGCCTTCCATTCTTCCGAGGTCAGTAAAATGAGGACCCAGATTGTTGGGCGTAATATGTTGACTCTGTAAACCACTTAGAGAGGGCTGTAAAGCACTATGAAGTGGTATATAAGTCTAAATGCTATTGCTATTGCTATATAGCTACCTTTATTAGTCTTACAAATCACTCAAGGCAGTGAACATATCCAACATACCTTCCTCTTCCTGTTTTCTCCATATTGAGTTGCGCAGAGGGGGGGACCCAAAGTCATCCAGCAGGCTCTCATGGTGAAGGCAGGACTTGAACTCATGGTCTCCTGCTTTTTAACCCAATCCCTTAACCACTAGACCAGGGGTAGTCAACCTTGGCTCTTTTATGACTCGTGGACTTCAACTCCCAGAATTCCTGAGCCAGCATGGCTCAGCTTGGAAACCTCTCCCTTTCCCCTCAGCATGACTCAGGAATTCTGGGAGTTGAAGTCCACGAGTCATAAAAGAGCCAAGGTTGACTACCCCTGCCTGCACTAGACCAAACTGGTTCTCCTGGAACCCTTATTGAAATGGAATTTCCTAGGGATTGTTGAAACGGAAAGAAAAGACAAAGTAAATACCTTGCAAGGATAGAGAGCCCTGAAGATGATCTTGAGAGAAATATTCAAAAGTCTCTACAGAACAAAGCAGAAACAAAAAAAGGGCTAAAACATTCTTGAAGCCCTGAGAAAAGAGAAGAGCCTCTCTGACTCAATGATGGTTAAAGAGGGGGAGAATGTAAAACACAAGCCAACTTTTAAGATTCTGATAACTGATCTCAATATAGCTTAGTTCTAGTATTTTGATGGCGTCTGTTTCTCCATCTAGACAACTTCAAAGGGCTGACAACAATTTCCCTTTTTGTAAATGTGGTCTTAGACTGGCCACCATTTTCCTGACCACCCATTGCCCATTTTTAGAAACATTTAATCTGCCAACTGGGCCTGAAAAGCTGCTTGTTGTTACCAGCATAGCTAAATTAAATAGAAGACCTTCAGTACAGATAGTCCTTGACTTACAACAGTTCATTTAGTGACCGTTCAAAGTTACAATAGCAGTGAAAAAAGTGACTTGGTGAACGTTGTTCACACTTAACAACCATTGCAGCACCCCCATAGCCATGTGATTAAAATTCAGTTGCTTGGTAACTGACTCATATTTATGACGGTTGCAGTGTCCCAGGGTCATGTGATCAACTTCTGTGACCTTCTGACAAGCAAAGTCAATGGGGCAGCCACAATCACTTAACAACCATGTTACTAATTTAACAACTGAAGTGATTAACTTGACGACTATGGCAGGAAATGGGGCAAAACTCACCTAACAAATGTTCACTTAGCAACAGAATGTGGGGATCCATTGTGGTCATCAGTCAAGAACTACTTGCATTGGTGATGCTGTAATAATATAGAGCTAGTGTTAGCTTTGCTACTATTGTAGTGTAACCCCCTCAGAGGCCGCCAGAGCCCAGACCAGTGATGGCAAACCTTTTAGAGACCGAGTGCCCAAACTGCAACCCAAAACTCACTTATTTATCGCAAAGTGCCAGGGCTGCATCAGCATTGGGGTGTCCTCAGAATGGGGTGGGGGGCGTGGCCCACTGGGTGGGTGTGGCTGGAGTGGTCACGGCAGACTGTGTGAGTGTGGCCGGGGTCAGTCCCTCACCATCTCCGGGGCATCCCCGGGGGGGAAATGCTGCTTGCTCGCTCACTTCCTGCCCTGTCGCTTCCAAACGCCACGTGCTCGCAAGTCTGGTGAACTCTGCTGGGGCAATGGCGCGCATGCCCACAGAGAGGGCTCTGAGTGCTGCCTCTGGCACCCATGCCATAGGTTCGCCACCACTGGCCCAGACCCTCCTAGCCCTCACCCCTTCAGTTACGCTCAGCAGCCGCACTCTCAAGGCATTGATAGAATGTCCTTTTTAGCGGGAACTCACTCGGAGTGAAGGGGTGGCAGGTTCTTGTTGTCAAAGGGGTTTACAGGAACAAAGATGACCAACCCCTAGCCACGGCAGTCAGTGTGTGACAGTTTTTACCAACACCCTAGCAGTCATGACAATAATAGTCAATGGCTTGTAGCAGCCACTTGGGAAAAGAGAGCAGAGGCCCTCCAGCTCTGGGCAGCATCAGAAAGCATGAGCGAAGATAATCAGCACTCCACAGCAACAGCTCACCCTGTGAGGGCAGCTCCCCACAATGTCTACAGCTTGCACAGGTGATAATGATCAAAGTTCCGATAGCCACTGGTCTCTGAAGCAGTAGCGACCACCTCTCCTTCTTTTCTGTCAGCACTCGTAGTCCCAGGTCTCTCTATGCCAAATATCCCCCTTCCTTTCTAGTTAAACCCTGAATTTAAAATCCCACTAAGCTTTCCCTCTTCTCACTCTTCCCTTCGCTTGGGATATCCCCCTGGATCTAGATTGTTGGGGGCAATATGCTAACTCTGTAACCACTTAGATAGGGTTACAAAGCACTAAAAAGTGGTATATAAGTCTAGGTCAGGGGTCTTCAAACTTGGCCTTTTTATGACTTGTGGACTTCAACTCCCAGAATTCCTCAGCCAGCCATGCTGGCTGAGGAATTCTGGGAGTTGAAGTCCACAAGTCATAAAAGGGCCAAGTTTGAAGACCCCTGGTCTAAGTGCTATTGGTGTTGCTATTGTAGCACTTACATGCTAAGGAAAAAAAATGGTGTTGGTTCCCAACTTCTGTGACATCAGGGGATTGATG
>NW_015396330.1:0-1800 GCF_001527695.2 Protobothrops mucrosquamatus
TTACAGTAGTCCAGGCGGGAGGTGACAAGAGCATGAGTGACTGTGCGTAAGGCGTCCCGGTCCAGAAAAGGCCGCAACTGGTGAATCAGGCGAACCTGATAAAACGCCCCTCTGGTCACGGCCGACAGATGGTCATCCAAAGTCAGCCGTGAATCCAGGAGGACTCCCAAGTTGCGCGCCCTCTCTGAGGGGGCCAAGGGGGGAAAAACCTAATTAGGACATTGATTGTCTATAAAGACTGAAGGTTAAAATAACCAGGATATGTATAAGCTAAATAGCATTGATAAATGTAAGAATGTTATTTTTATTGAATTGATACAATAAGAATTGTATTAGTGTAAACACGAGACAGTAAATACAAAGGGGAAAAGAGAGGAAATATTTAATGTGGTAGTTTGAGACTTGTACTAAAGATGTTTGTATGTCATTGGATTTTTGATTAACTCAGCCGCCACGTTGCTTTTTAAATACTTAAATGTAAAATTAGAAAATCGGTAAAACATTTAAAAAGAAAATGTTGTGGCTCCGTCTTGTGAGCCCCTCTTATCGGAGGAAGAAGGCTCCGAACATGAAGGAGAGGAGATGGCCAGGCCTCCCTCTCCAGGACCCTCCTCTCTGGCAATGCCTCAGGTGTCTCCTGACGGAGAAGAGATTGACCAGGAGCCGGGTGTTTCTGAGATTGGCCAGGAGCCAGGTGTTTCGGATAGTGAGGAAGATACGTTGTGGCTGGATCCACGCCAGCGTAGGTGCGACAAGCGTGCGCAGCAGAAAAGGAGACGTGCCAGAGATTAAGCTGAGTCACTGGACCCCACCCCACAGGCTATAAAAGGGAGGTGGTGGCCATTTGGACTCTGTGACGGACAAAGCTGAATCTCTGGCGAAGTAGTTTGCTGTGGCTTGAATTTCAAACTGTGTGTATTGTTTTTTGTTTCTGTGTTCTCTGAGTAAAAGTCCTTGGCAGGCAGCTACGGAGCTGCTGCCAAGTTTCTTATCTGTGGAGTGGAGTGTGGAGAAGTTATTTAACTCTCGGCTGGCTGTTTGGGTGTGTGTGTCAGACGGGGACAGAACAGAAAAAAAAGAAACTTTGATTTTGGGTCTTACTGATTAGATAGATCTGTTGTTATAGAAATGGCTAGTTTATACTATTATGGACAAGGAAAAAGCTGAGGTTCAATGTTATTCTTTTAGAGAGTCATTGGGGCCACCTGGAGGCTTATCTGTGTCCTCAGGGTCACCTGAGTGGTGTAAATGGGTGTGGAGCCTTCTTGGCTGCAGGATGCAAAAACCTCTAAGTGGCTTCAACAACTCTCTAAAAGAACGCAAATGACCAGCTGTCTGCAAGGAGTATAAATCCTTCCATTCACCACCATCCGGTCAGAGCTGAAGAAGCTTCTTGGCTGAGAAGCGAAACGTCTTCAAAGAAAAACAAGGAAGTCCAGTTGCCTCATGAAAAAGCACCTTTGGGACAAAGAGATTAGGAGCACGCTTCCGTACACCGCTATTTCTTTCAGAGGCATCAGTTTCTTACCTCTGATTGTATTCTACCTACTACCTTTTTATTACCTGTAGCCAGTGGTGGGATTTAAATATGTGAACAACCAGTTCCCTGTGGTGGATGCCGCTTCCGGAAGTCCATTCTGGGGCCTGGGCAACAAAAAAATTAGCTAGCGGTTCTGCCGAAGTGGTGCGAACTGGCTGAATCCCACCACAGGAAGGAAGGAAGGAAGGAAGGAAGGGAGGGAGGGAGGGAGGGAGGAAGGAAGGAAGGAAGGAAGGAAGGAAGGAAGGAAGGAAGGAAGG
>NW_015396330.1:5546-8409 GCF_001527695.2 Protobothrops mucrosquamatus
ACCTGACCTAGGGTGGATTTTACATTGGGTTTTAAATATTCGGAAGACGCAACATTAAAATTCGGTTTAATTCGGTTTTAAGGGGGGGATTGTATATATGTTCTGGTTTTAAATATGTTGTGCGCCGCCCTGAGTCCCTGTCGGGAGAAGGGCGGCATATAAATTAAATAAAATAAATAAATAAATAAATAAATATTCTATTCTTTATTCCATTCCTTATTCCATTCCTTATTCTACTCTACTCTGCTCTGCTCTGCTCTGCTCTACTCTACTCTACTCTACTCTACTCTACTCTACTCTACTCTACTCTACTCTATTCTATTCTATTCTATTCTATTCTATTCTTTATTCCATTCCTTATTCTATTCTATTCCTTATTCCATTCCTTATTCTATTCTATTCTATTCTATTCTATTCTATTCTATTCTATTCTATTCTATTCTATTCCTTATTCCATTCCTTATTCCATTCCTTATTCTACTCTACTCTACTCTACTCTACTCTACTCTAATTCTATTCTATTCTATTCTATTCTATTCTATTCTATTCTGTTCTGTTCTGTTCTGTTCTGTTCTGTTCTGTTCTGTTCTTTTCTTTTCTGTTCTGCTCTGCTCTGCTCTGCTCTGCTCTACTCTACTCTACTCTACTCTACTCTACTCTACTCTACTCTACCCTACCCTACCCTACCCTACCCTATATTCTATTCTATTCAAGTGACTTTGGACCAATCATTCTTTCCCAGCCCTTGGAAGAAGGTGCTGTCAAGCCATCTCTTAAACATGTTGCCAAGACAATTACAGGACCTTGTTCCAACAATCACTAGGTGCCAGAATTCATTCCAAGGAGATAAAAACAAAGGAGAAGATTTTCTCAGCTCTGTTATTCTTTCAAAAAAACAACAACACAAAAACAACCCTTTCACGCAGAAGAGAAAGCTGGACAAAAAGTAAAGTTTCAAAAGAAATTCAAATCACTTAAGGAGGGGAAAAAAATCAGTTGCCTTATTATTATTATTTTTTAAAGTCAAGCCAACTGTTTTTGCTTTCGTTGTTCAATAATGATACAGTCAGTCACAAGAAACAGACAAGGGAAGAAGTGTTGGAGAATTGATCTTTGTGTTTAGATGCTTGTCTCTCAGATATTTTTTGAAGCTCTTGATACGTGTAGATCAAAGTGAACATGTCCAGGCAGCACTTAATGGAGTCAGGGAAACCTTTTTTTTCCATTTCACAAAGAGACGGTTGAAGAAAAAATAAAGTCAAGGAATAAAAACAACAAAGCCCAGCTTTTTGCTATTGGGAATGGCAAATGCTTGAGGGACGAGTGGATTCCCCCCCCCTTAAAATGTAAATACTCTCTTTATTCAGATTTAAATGTTTGCTGGAAGGTTGTAAATAAAATTGAAGGTCAGCGTGACTAAGAATAATAGTTGAGACAGGGGTATAGTTGCTAGTGGGGACAAAAGATGGATGAAAAGGGTGGGGGGAAAGCAGACTCTCCACTGAAAATGCTGAGGTTTATCCAGAAACCCCTCTTCATCGCCTGCCCCCTATAAGTCTGTATAACAATCTACAGTAGTGGCCAAAATTGTGGAAACCTTTTGGGGAAAGTGTATTTTTTGAGGTTTGATGGCTAATAAAAACCACTTTTGGGGGGAGAGTAATAATAATAATAATAATAATAATAATAATAATAATAATAATAATAATAATAATAATAATAATAATAATAATAATAATAATAATAAAGTTGGAAGGGACCTTGGAGGTCATCTAGTCCAACCCCCTGCTCAGGAGATTAGTACCATAAAATTATATATCAATGGAAAGATAATTTAATCAAGAATGTGATGCAACAAAGTTTGTTCCATTATCTGCACTGTATTCTATGAAAAGTTATAGCCAAATAGCCAGAAAAAGGAAGCACAACTTGCTTAGGTTGATATCAGGTAGCTTTCCTTCATCTGATTGTAACCAATGAGCATGAGTGTTTAGAGAGCCAATCGGGTGTCATCTTGTTTTGGCAATGAGCCAATCAGATCACATTAGGATCCAGTTATTGATGTCATGTATTGAAACTGAGAGGAGGACATTTGTCAATGTGTTATGTGATCACTATGAAGTCGGTTGGGGTTTTTTGTGTTCTTTCATTTAGTGAGCTTATAAAATGTAATAAAATTAAACTAATGGCGCAAAGAGTTGACTGGTTGCCCAGAAAGCGATGTAAAATAGTATTTATTAAGTGAACAAGGCTACAGTTATAAAGAAATTAGAAGAAAAATGGGTGGAAACTTAACCAAAGGTGGCATTTCTACTGTACACTTTCCCCAAAAGGTTTCCACAATTTTGGCCACTACTGTAGTGTACTATAGATCCCTTCTCATGATCTTGATGCTATCCCTCTTAATGCAGCCTAGGACTGCCTTGGCTTTTTGGCAGCTGGCTCTTATTTACGTGGTGAATTTGTGAACCACAAAGACCACATCCAACAACACTGATAGGGCAAGCTACTAGATTATAAATTGAGAACAAATCCCACTTTATTCTCGTACTGATGTTGTTACCTAGTTGGGTCATGAAACGTCTGCAGGAAAACAATCAAGCTCAGTGAGAATCTAGGACCCCACAGTCCTCCTCTTCCTCCTCCTCCTAAATCCCTTCTAGCACTGATGTTGTTACCTAGTTGGGTCATGAAACGTCTGCAGGAAAACAATCAAGCTCAGTGAGAATCTAGGACCCCACAGTCCTCCTCTTCCTCCTCCTCCTAAATCCCTTCTAGCACTGATATTGTTACCTAGTTGGGTCATGAAACATCTGTAAAAAAACAACCAAGCTCAGAGAGAACCAAGGACCCCACAGTCCTC
>NW_015396331.1:0-8409 GCF_001527695.2 Protobothrops mucrosquamatus
CCTTTTAGATCTTACAGGCAACAGCTGCTAATGATTCCATACTTTTAAGCTCTAGAGGAGCTCGAACTGGGTGGCACTGCTTCTCTCTAGCAATGTGGTTGTTTTGGAGTGGCCTCCCCTTAGAGATCAGACTCGCCCTCTCCCTCCTGGCCTTTTAGAAGCTATAAAATAATTAAAAGCCCAATTATTCTAGAGGGCACTTTCATGATTTTACTGACTTAATATATTGCACCATTTTTATTATTCCATTCTTTTATTTATTGCCATGTCAGTATTCCACAAAGATATTTCAATTGTCTTTTTCCCATTTCCACTAATCCCGGAGCCTATGTTTTAGTGAGGTAGACGAGCCATAAGATTCTAAGATACAGTGGGTGTTGCGTGTGTCCCTCTCATCCCTCACCAGTCATTTGTCATCTTTCTCCTTTTTCTCCCATCCTAACAATTCAGAGAAGGTGATAATAACCAATTGACTCCCTTCATTGAAAAGGGACAGCCCTGATCTCCTTTGCAAAGAGTCAGTGACTCATTGCTTTTATATTGGTGCTTCTCTGTGGAAAAAGGAGGAATGTGACACTTCATAAGCATTCTTGTTAATAACAAGAGATGATATTAAGCTGCTTGGCATGCTTACTATTAGTCTATTCATTGCTCCCCTTTTCCATCCCTCTTGCCATCTGGGGCTTATGCAGGGCTTTTTTTGTCATAAAACGCCCAGAACGGAGTTCCGGCACCTTTTTTGGATGGAACTTTGTAGGGTAGGCAAGGCGGATTGTATGACATGTGTGAGTTTTGGCACCTTTTTTTTTTTTTTTTTTTTAAAGCACTGGGCTTATGTATGCCTTATTTTGATACCATCCTACAAAGCTTCCAAGATCTGTGCTGTGCTAGGTAAGATGGCATTAACATTACTTTTTCTATTCGATATATCCCACTGCCTACGTATTTCATCCACATGCTATATTGACAAATGCAATGGTTATATGGGGCTAAATTACTCAACAGAGTTAGCTACTGTCTGCATTTTTTCATTGCTGTGTAAGCTCTCTTTGCTTTGTTTAACCCTTATTCTTTGTTACTTCTGGCTCCAATATCATGCTGTGCTCTTTTTTTGCTTTTTTTTTTTGTAAATTAGGACTAATCCCTGCTGAGATTTATTCCTGAATAGACATGATTTTTTCTGTTTAACATTCTTGCTCAGAAGCTTTGTTGTTGGCACACTTGGGCCAATTCTACACACTTAAGTTTTCTAATGGGAATAAGCTAAAGCCCCTCTGATCTTTTAAAATTGGATAGAGTTTAAGATAATAGCTGGTTTTTAATCGCAATAGCTGGTTTTTAATTTAGAGGCCCTTTCAATGCAAAACATTATTATTTATATCACTTCCATAGTTATATAATGCTGTATACTATCATCTGCCTATTTCTTTTTTAAGCTCCAAATGAGAAAATGAAACAAGTTTTAAAAGCAACCATAGGAGAAGCTAAGGCACTGATTTCTAAGGTAAGATACAATATTGTTGGTGTGAAATATTTATGAGCCAGCATCTCTGTGTTATCAGAGACAACTATTCTTAGGCTGTTCAGAGAATAGCAGGAAGTCTGATTCTAAAACAAACCACTAATTGAAATAAGGTTGTATTTATTTAATGGCAATTCCTTGATTAAATAACCACATCTCTGGCCTCACACCTAATGTATTATAAAAAAAAAATTCTAAAGGATCAGATTTCTTATTTATTTATTTAACTGTCTCATAACGTAGATACTGTTTAATCACATAAACTCTAAATAGTTTACTATAATAAAAGCCATAATAATAAAAAAGCCAAACCCCCATTAAAATTTGTCACTCCAAACTTAAAAATTAACCAGAATTAAAATCCACCCAAAACAAAAAGGCAGTCCAGTTCTACCCTTTGCACCTGAATACCTACCACAACAGGCCTGTTTTTTTCAGTTTTTCTGATGTGCCAGCAACTTGGGAATGCTGTTTCATGGAGCTAATACTTGAAAAACAGGCTCTTAGATACTACTACTACTACTACTACTACTACTACTACTACTAATAATAATAATAATAATAATAATAATAATAATAATAATGTTGGAAGGGATCTTGGAGGTCATCTAGTCCAACCCCCTGCTCAGGCAGGAAACCCTGTACCAATTCAGACAAATGGCTGTCCAGTGTCTTCTTAAAAACTTTCAGTGTTGGAGCATTCACACTTCTGGAGGCAGGTTGTTCCACTGGTTAATTGTTCTAACTGTCAGGAAATTTCTCCTTAGTTCTAGGTTGCTTCTCTCCTTGGTTAATTTCCACCCGTTGCTTCTTGTCCTGCCTTCAGGCACTTTGGAAAATAGCTTGATTCCCTCTTCTTTGTGGCAGCCCCTGAGATATTGGAACACTGCTATCATGTCCCCCCTCGTCCTTCTCTTCATTAAACTAGACATACCCAATTCCAGCAGCCGTTCCTTATATGCTTTAGCCTCCAGAGCATCTTTAGCTCCAAAGAGCATCTTTGTTGCTCTTCTCTGTACTCTTTCTAGAGTCTCAACATGTTTTTTACATCGGGGTGACCAAAACTGGATGCAGTATTCCAAGTGTGGCCTTACCAAGGCACTGTAAAGTGGTATTAAAACTTCACATGATCTTTATTCTATCCCTCTGTTAATGCAGCCTAGCACTGTGTTAGCTTTTTTGGCAGCTGCAGCACACTGCTGGCTCATATTTAAATGATTGTCCACTAGGACTCCGAGATCCCTCTCACAGTTACTACTATTGAGCAAGGTACCCCCTATACTATACCTGTACATTTTTCTTGCCTAAATGTAGAACCTTTCTTTTTTCATCATTGAATTTCATTTTGTTAGATAGTGCCAACAAATAGGTACCATAGATAGTTCAAAAGAAACCTGATAGATTTGAACACCGGATGCTAACCAACAAATATTATGCAGTGATAAATGTAAATTTCAACAGTTAGATAGGAAAAATCAGATGCATAGGTACAAGGTAGGTAGTCCCTGCTTTGGCAGTAGTACTCAGGGAAGAATCTGAGAGTTCTGGTAGATTACAAATTAATTATGACCCAGCAGTGTTCTTTAGCTCTCCAAAGAAACAATACTTAAAGATATTGGCAAATAATACAACCATTGTAACACAAGTATGCTGCTATTCCTGACAATAGCCAGGCTGCTACATTAAGCAACTGCAATGTCCAAATCATCTTAAAGGTGGTCCCATGTTAAGTCTGTAGTCTAACTGGTGATAATAACATGAATCGCTATCAAAAAGGATTGCAGCTGACACACTAGTTAAAGCTAGGAAAAGATTCATGCTAAAATGCTAAATTCATGCTAATGCTAAAATGGCAGTTGTGACCTCTTCTGGGACCTCCAGCTTGGCCTAGCCAGTGATTTATTGCTCATGTCATGCTGACAAATGAGCTTAGGTGTTAAATAACATGGAGGAGAGAGAGCTCCATCCTGTGCTACACTAACAGAACCAATAGTCCAAGTGGGCCATTCTTATGTCTATCAGAAGGAACGACCTACTTAGGAAGTGGAGGAAAATAATATCCCTGATTGCCAATCCCTGCAGACAGTCCCAAAGGGTATTTGTGATCAAACGTTGTCAAGTGATTTAGTAGGACAAGGAGGGATGTACTTACTCTCCAAGTCTTGATGCAGTTCATTTAGCAGTGACCAATGTAGACTTGGTCCCATGCCCAGTTTTGAATCCTGACTGTAGATGATTCCAATAATCTATTTCATCCAAGGATTTCCTTTAGCTGAAGCTCCAACAACTCATTCCATAGTGAATATTTTAGTATGTGAAAGGTTAAATTTAATTTGGTTCATAACTACATTTAGTTGTGAATAATGGTTGGATTCTACTATCCAAAGAAAGGTTATTAATTCCTGCATACTTAAGACTTGGAAATTATTTTGGAATAATTGCAAAAGAAAATATGCCTGCAATTATTATAGCTTACAATAGCCCTCCATTAATTTGGCTTTTTGTTGTTGACCAAGTAGAGTAATCAGTAACTACACATTTATAAGTATATAAATATTTATATAATTTGCATAATGCATATGAAGTCCCTTTGGACAGATGTATTTTAATTGAAATTGAATTACTACAAATATAAAAGGGCAGAGTAAGGGCAGATTTTTTTTTGAAGTAGATTAGCTGTGTAGAGCAATGGGAGAAATGTTTAATCCCCATAATTTTTTTCAAAAAATATCTAAACATCAAGAGATGAAATAATGTTTCATGTCTGCAAGGAATCCTCCTTCTTGCTTCCTATTCAGATTTGAAATAATTATTTCAGTAAATCAATAACCATTAATTTCATTAGAAAAAACAAGCAGATGTCAATTTTAGCAGACATTTTAAAATGTTTAATATTATTAATTCTGAATAGATGATAAATTGGTAGTAGATAATGCTAATGGACAGAGAAATGTTATTCTAAAAATGGGGAAAATATTTTTTGTTATTTGCCTTTATCTCATACTGTGCTGTCATTGTAGATTTCAGAGGAAGCATTCTTTCTTCCATAGTGTATTAGTTTATTCATTTAAGTTGCTTCTCTCTGTATTGTAGGAACAAATGGAAGCCAACGTATGCGTTACTACCAGTATGGTGAAAGATGCACTCGACCAGCTCCGAGGAGCTGTAATGATTGTTTATCCAATGGGGCTCCCTCCATATGACCCAATTAGAATGGAGTTTGAAAATAAAGAAGATCTGTCAGGAACTCAAGTAAGCATTAGTTTTGATTTAATGATTTTTTTTTTTAAAAAAAAATATTGTTCTTCCTAGAGAGATGTTTGTAAAATGTAATTGATTCATTATCTACATGTTTATTTGGTTTCTAGACTGCTGTACAGTATATACATTTTTTACATAGTGTTATATATTTACACTAAAAAAAGTCATTTTTCCCTTGTTATTTTTTCATTGCAAGAAAATAAATTCCCCTTCTGTTACCTCCACTTGGTAACTGGAATTGTTGGGAAAAAAATACATCTTAAAAATGTTATGTATTAGACTTAGAAATCAATGATAATGCTGAAGATTTTATTGAAAAAAACTGATGATGGAGTATGCCACCCCTCATCACTATTAAGTCTAAGCATTTTTAAGTCCTTATATTTCCTTCATTAAGAGTTAGTTAACTAATCAGCCAAAATCACTTCACTGCTGTTCCTACCATTCTGCAAAAAAAACATTTATATGTTCTGATGTGTCTCTCTCTCTGTATGTGAGTGAGTGTGTGTGTGTGTGTGTGTGTGTGTGTGTGAGTGTGTTACTGGTGATTTTTAATAACTAAATGGTAGATGAGCAATTCTCTTTTTGAGATCTCTTAGATAGATCTCAACAATGTTCTAAGGCAGTGTTTCTCAACCTGGACAATTTTAAGGCATGTGGACTTCAATTCCCAGAATTCCACAGCCAGCAATGCTGGCTGTGGAATTCTGGGAGTTGAAGTCCACATGCCTTAAAATTGTCAAGGTTGAGAAACACTGTTCTAAGGAATCTTTTAACCATTCAGAGCAGATTTAAAGGCTACAGAGAGTAGTACAAGGAAGGGAAGGAAGAAGGTCTGGGGTATGAGTAGATTTCTGCTTGTGTGCCATTGGATTCTGCCTGTTGTAAAGCTCAGTTTGTTACAGGCAGCCCTTGAGGTTATTGAAGAACCAGAGGCCCAGCTGTGGTGGGCAGCAAAGGAACTCAAAAGAACAAACCAGCTTTCTGACTATGTTGGCAAAAATGAGAAAACTAAAATTATCATCAAAATACAAAAAGTAAGTACTTGTGACTTAAGAGTAAAGTGAGAGTCTTTATACAGGTTTACACTCACCCAAAGCAATATTTTGCCAGATTTATTATGTTTTAGATTTTATTATGTTTTATATTATTTATCTTCATACAGGTAAGCATGCTGTTCAAAAGCAAGGCAGACCTCATTTACTGGTGTAAAAATGATTGTGGGATAATCATACTTCTGCACTACAAACAATATTATGGCAAGCTGTCCCTCTGCTCCAGTTTGAAGGAAGCCAGATTTAGCTGCTGAGTGTCTCACAGTACAGAGAAACTTGCCTTTGTAAAGCAGAAGTAGAGAACATGATTCATTCCACGTGTGGCTGAATTACAGCCTCTAACATTCTTCATCATTCATCACAAAGACATTGCAATTCAATATCTGGAATTATGTGTCGTCTATTCCTGCTGTAGAGGGACTAATGTCTGCCCCTCCTGACATTTTATTCATCATATCAATAGGTATTCCATTGTCAGAATAAGGCAGGTTGAAATATATTAATTTCTGTTATGTTTCAAGAAAGGGCAAGGAGCTCCAGCACGTGAACCTGTCATAAGTGGCGAGGAACATAAACAGATGATTCTTTTTTATCACAGAAGACAAGAAGAACTCAAGGTATCAGGTGTTGTTGCTCTGTTACTCTATTGAAAACAAGATATTTACATTTTGTTTGCAATATATGTATAATTCATTTTCTTTTCATGTTTTTCAGAAATTAGAAGAAAATGATGATGATTCATTTTTAGATTCCGAATGGGCTGATAGTCATGCCTTGAAAAGACATTTTCATGGTGTCAAGGATATTAAGTGGAGACCAAGATAAGTTATTTTGGCAAGAAAAAATATTTTTAAGATAAAACTAACACAGCAAGTTACATAGGTAACATCAATGCACATTTACTCATTAAAACTAAATATTAGATTTTTATTTATTTATAATGTTGATTGCCTTGTAGTCAATAAATCTATATTATTAGGATTGTTGCTCGTATTTTTTTAAAAAATACTGACATGCTCTCATATTATTACTAAAAACTATTATTAAAAACAATAAAATTGTCCCTCTCCTTACATTTTTGCATTCTAAATAAAATTATTCAAATTAGTATGGCTTAGCTTAGAAGGAACTGAGTTTATTTTTAAAAACAGGGAAACTCAAACTTTGTGAAGGAAAAAATATTATATACTAGGAAAGTTTCCAGAAAACATTACGCCTTACCAATACTGGTTTAGAATATATATAAGGAATATCAGACAATCTAGTTGGGAAGATACAATCCTTTAATAGTGCAAGTAGAAGAATCTGACTACACTGTGCCATGTTTGAATGATACAGTTTCTGCTCATGTTCAGCCTGCAATTTGTTCTAAGTATACAAGGCGTGTTTAGAGAAGATGATATAAATTAATTTTCAGATTAGATAACTGAGCAGAAACAGCACTGAAATATCTAAAACAATCACATAAGGGAATTTATCTTCTAGAGGCAATAGTAGAATTTGAAAGGGGATTTATTTTCATTTCCAATGTTCACTTTTAATAGCAGTCCTATTGAAAAAATTTATTGCCTATTTATAAATACAAGATTTTTGAATCAAATGAAGCCCACAGCCTATAATTGAATACTGCATAATGGTTGGAGGTTACCAATTAGTTAATCTAGTTCAACTTCCTGCTCAGTGCAGCAATCCATTACACCAGACATGTCAAACGTATTGGAGCTTTTTCCCCATTGACGGCAATGGGGTGGGCGCAGTTTTCTTGTGATGCGTCCGGCCCGCGGGCTGGCACTTTGACACCCCTGCATTACACCATCCTGTTTGAAAACTTTTAAATACATTGTATTTCGTCCTCTGTTTATGAAAACAATGGTTTTTATTCTCCCTGAGAATATAACATCCAGCAGATAACTAATCTCTTGAAATTGTAAAATTTATGAAGAGTCACTGAAGGAAAATAATTTGACTATTAACTTTCCTTCAGTAACTTTTCATAATTTTCATAGTGCTTTGAATCCTTAAAGATGTATTTTTAAAAGATATCTTTATTAGATTTTTTAGTAGAGATAAAAACTAAGAAAAACATCTAAAGATAGAAAAAAGTAAAGAATGAAAGAACAATGCCAAAATTGCATAAAGATAAAGAAATACAAAAAATGACTTTTTGTTTTCTTTTACAACAGATATAAGTATAAATTTATATTAAACTCATATTCTGTTTCACACAAAAAGTCCAAAAGGGTTTTCCAGTCAGCATTAATTTAATGTCTTTTCTCTAATGAAAGCTGTTAATTTTGCGATTTCAGTCCGCCATTCATTCTTCCATTATCGAATCTTTTCATTGTACATACAATTTTTTCACTAATGATTCCATCTCCTTAAAAGGTATTTTAAGGAGCGGAATATTTTGCTTGTCCTCTTGCATTATTTTCTTGAATTAAATGAATAATAGTGGCATTGGTCAGCTCCATTGGTTATGGGTGAAGCACATTCCTTATATCATCTTGTATGTATGAGAAAATACCTATCTATGCAGATCTGCCTACTCATGTACTTGTTCAAGTGGACATT
>NW_015396332.1:0-2903 GCF_001527695.2 Protobothrops mucrosquamatus
GGGCTGCGTGAGGGCGAAGCGCGGCTCCTTGGCGCGTCTCCCGGGGCTCCCGGCGGAAGGGAGCGGGGTGCCGAGCCTGAGGCTGCCCAAACACGCGCCCATCCCCTTCAGATCGTCGACCGCCGCCGTCTGCCGAAAGGTCCCCCAAAGCCCTTTGGGGCGAGGGAGAAGATCGATCGGAGGGCCTTACGAGAAGAATTAGCGAAGGAAAATATCGCAGTGGCTGCTTTCACACAACCGGGGTAACCAGGAGGTTTGAGCGCAAACTTAGCCCGGTTTGGGCAGCCTCTCCCTGGGACCCCCCTCCCTCCCTCCCTCCCTCCCTCCAGGGCCCCGGAAAGACTGGAAGGGAGCAGCGCCCTTTTCTCTCTTCTTCGTGGATCCGGAGAATTTTGGCAGAGTTGGACTTTTTTTTTGGACCCGGACCGGATGCGGCGCCTGAGCGGCTTTTTTCCCGAGCGGACGGGGGCGCCTGGTTGGAGGACGATGCCGCTGCCCCGGGCGCCCCTTTTGCTCCTGGGAGTTGCGTTGGAGTCCTTCGTGCTGGGGGCTTTGTGCGGTGAGTGTGCGACGGGGAGGGGGCGCGTGTCCTGGGCCGGGTCTTTCTCTCCACCATCCCCCCCCCTCAATCCCAAACTCCTTTTCCCAGAAGGAAAAAAAATCTTCCTTCTCTCGCGCTTCAGCCAGCCTCGTTGCAAATCTTTAGTGACGGATTTGTAATCAGCTCCCCTTGTAGAGAGCAGAGAGTAAAAGTGAAAAGAGACATTTCAGACTTTCGCCCTCCGTGCTGTCTTATTTCCTCGTCCTGCCTGGGCAATGGGCCAGGTCCGCCCATCCAAGGTCCACCTTGATCAGCAACCTTTGTCCTTGCTTGGAAAGGTTTCTTCTATGGGGAGCTTTCAAGGTCTTCCACTTGCTTGTCAACTTCCATGAAAACAGGGCCTCCCTGACTCTTCCCAAGTGTGGTCTGGGGTCCCCATGGAGGTCAGGCCTACAAACAGCAGTCTGGGAACCTGGAGGGCCCAGAGGAGGTGCAGGAGTATCTTAGCCAGATGGGGTGACCCAGTTGTTGGGGGGGGGCTGCTGTGTGACAATAAGATGTTGGAGGAGATGAAGTTGTAGTGAAGACCCCCCCCCCAATTCTTCTCTTCTCCCTCCTTCCTCTCCAGGCTCTCCAGCACACTCCCTGAGCTACTTCTACCTGCATCTGCGAGAGCCCAGCAAGGGGCTGCCTCAGTTCTTCCTTAGGGGCTACTTGGATGACCAGCCCATCAATCACTTTGACAGCCTCACCAGGAAGATGGAGCCTCTGGTGCCCTGGATGGAGGAGGGGGAGAAGGAGAACTTTCTGGTCCCTGAGTGGGTCTTCAGGGCTGACCTGGAGAAGTTATCAAAACTGGGCCACCGTGCTGGAGGTGAGCACGGGCAGTGCCACCTTTGGCCTCCAATGGTTGCAGGGCACTTCACACACACACACACACACACACACACACACACACACACACGGTTTTCTCCCTCACTTAGAAATTCTTCATGGCCTGACAAACAGCCAAACAGGGTTAATTGAAGTAAAAGATGTTCATCCTTGTGTGATAAAGAGGGGAAGGAGAAATCTGAATTCTCTCCCCAGGTGGGAAAGGGGGAAGACTCTCAGGCTGTCTAGGGAGAGGAATCCTGGACCCTTTTCATCCACATCCACCCCCTCTGCCTCTCCTTCAGGGCGTCACACCTGGCAGGTGGTTTTGGGCTGCAAGATCTCACAAGACGGGAGCAAAGAAGGGTTTTTGCACTATGGCTACGATGGGATGGACTTCATCAGCTTCAACAAGGAGACCCTCAGATGGGTGGCAGCTCAGCCCCAGGCCCAGAAGCTCAAGCAGAAGTGGGAGGATGACTCAGGATGGTCTGAGGGAAACAAAGACTTCCTGGAGGAGCCCTGCATTGAGTGGCTGCAGAGATACCTGTCCTACAGGAAGGAGGCTCTGCAGAGGATCGGTGAGTGGCAAAAGGGGTCTTCACTGAGCATGTTTCTGTGTGCTCCCCCCTCCCCATATGGTTTCTCTCCTAAACAGCCAAGCCACCTTTTAAAATATTGGTGGAAAAAGATCAGGAAGTATCTGACATCACATTACAGAAGAAAAATAATCTTCAGTGCCCCCCAAAATAAGTACTTTTTAAAAAAAACTGAGCAAGAAATTCATTCTCATTCTATTTCCCCAGGAAAGTCTTGCAAAGCAGAAGAAACGAATGTTTGGGTTGGAAGGAAATGATTAGCCTGTTCCTGATTTCCATCTGAACAACTTGAACAAATTCGATTTGGGGGCTTAAAATTGAATCAGTCCAACAAATTGGGGAATACGTTGGCCAATGTGGAAATATTACCCCAAATTCTATGTATCCCTTTCAAAACTTAATCTAAAGAACCCCAATGCCCCATTTTAGGGGCTCCCCCAGGTTGAGGCAAGGAGAGGGAGCGGAGGGAGAGGATGGTCCAAGGAGATCTTGCTATTTAAATCACCTTGCTAGAAACTCTGGAAATCCTGGGAATTGTGTTGTTGCTGTTTCTGCAGAGCCCCCAGTGGGGAAGGTGACCCACAAGGAGGTGGATGACCACCTGGAGGTCCTCATCTGCCAGGCCTTTGGCTTCTACCCCAAGGAGATCCAGGCCACCTGGACCAGGGACGGAGAGATCTGCCAGTACGAGACCCTCCCTAGGAACGTGGCCCCCAACTCGGATGGGACCTATTATGTCTGGCTCAGCATTGAGATCGACCCGAAGGAGAGGGACCGTTTTCGGTGTCGCCTGGAGCACCAGGGCTTGCAGGAGCCCCTGATCTTGGCCTGGAAGGAGGAAACAGGTGAGAGGCTCATGGGATTGTGACGTGTAGAAGTAGATTTTTCAC
>NW_015396332.1:5799-8407 GCF_001527695.2 Protobothrops mucrosquamatus
ATCTTCCCCCAATCGGCATCTCTTGGCAGCCAACAATTCTGCTCTTTGTCAGAAACAGAAGGGAGCATTAACGCATGTTTCTCAAAATGCTGGGTTATAATCCGGCCAGTTGGTCCATCTGGGCCTTCTGGAGGTCTTCAGCCAGCTGCTGTTCAAAAATTAACCAGTGTCCCTCTCTTTTTGCCATCGATCAGGGCAGAGGCGAAGATGCAGGAAAAATTTCCATCAACAAGAGTCAACTTGCTCTGATCCTGTTTTTCTAGAAAAGCTTCCTTCTCTCCCTATGAATATGAAATCCAGTCACAGGCAATGCTCCAATCTAAAACTAGCTCAGAGGTGAGTCTGACTATTGCTGAAATTAATTTAAGAGACCAAACTCCGAGCTTGGGAAATACCTGGGAGCCAAGAGCATCTGGCCTCTTAAGGTGGGAGAATCCACCCTCTAAGTCTTTCCAAGGTAGCCCTGGAGAGTTGGTGGGCTGCCTGGGGTTCCTTTGGGGCTCAGCCCCTCCTGCCTGGGACCCTCTGATCAGCTGCTCTCCAGGAACATCCAGCCCAGCTCAGCCTCTCCAGCCCACCAGCTCTGAGGGAGGAATATGAGAATGGAAGCAACTGTCGGGCACCCTGGGAAAATGAGGGATGTCTCTCCAAGGAGGACTGGAGGGGAGGGAGAGAAAGAGATTGGGGGGTAGAAAAAATATGGGGAGGGGCATCCAGGAAAAAAAGCTCTTTGATGAGGATGAGCTGGAGGGGTAACAGGAAAGGAACTCTAAAGGGGAGAAGTGAGGATCCCTCCCGGAGAATTCCTCTCTCCAGGGAGGGGCTGGGGCTGAAAATTGCAGGCCTTTCTCCAGTTTGAATGCTTAGCCCTATCCCTCCTGGGGGTTGCTGTGGGGAGAAGTGGGAGCTGAGGAGAGAAAAGCCCCCCCCTACAAACCAGGGCATTGACTTCCTCCATTTTCTCGCTCTGCAGCACAACACAACCCATGGAGGATGGAGGGCTCAGAGAGCTCCTGAAGGCACCGTCTCAATGTTGCCCAGTGGAGGAAGCAACAGATGCCAAAAAGGCGATAAACGTGAAACAGAAACAGAAAAACAGAATTGGAAGGGACCTTGGAGGTCATCTAATCCAACCCCCTGCTCAAGCAGGAGAACCTATACCTTTTCAAATAAATGGCTGTCCAGTCTCTCCTAAAGACCCTCCAGTGATGAAGCACCTACAACTTCTGGAGGCAATTCGTTCCACTGATTATAATTATTATAATTATAATAATGATGATAATGATGATGATAATAATAATGATACTACTACTACTAATAATGATACTACTACTACTACTAATGATGATAATAACAATGATACTACTACTAATAATAATGATACTACTACTAATAATAATGATACTACTACTACTAATGATAATAATGATAATGATAATAATAATGATAATAATAATAATAATAATAACAACAAGAATAATAATAATAATAATAACGATAATAATAATAATAATAATAATAATTATTATTATTATTATAAAGTTGGAAGGGACCTTGGAGATCATCTGGTCCAACCCCCTGCTCAGGCAGGAAACCCTAAAGCAGTGGTGGCGAACCTATGGCACGCATGCCAGAGGGGGCACTCAGAGCCCTCTCTGTGGGCACGCACGCCATACCCCGGAGATGGCAACAGTCTCTCTTCAATCAGCCGCCTGCTAACTCACCGAGGTCACACATGGCCAGATGCATCCCAGTACCCATGCACTCACTGGCCTCTGTGTGTGGGGGGCGATGGTGTCAGGCAGCAGCCACCCCGGCCTCACCTTGCCCTGTGACAATGGCACCCCCGCCTTGCCTCACCTTGCCTCGCCTCACCCTGCAGGACGAGCCTCCTGCCCACTGCCCCACCTGCCAGAGACCCCCTGGATCTCCCCCAACCCTGCCCGGCCCCCACAGGCATCCCTCCCCACGAGCAACATCGAGGTGATCATGCCCACCTTGACCACACCCACCCAATCTGCCATGACCACCAGAGCCACGCCCACCCAGTGGGCCATGCCCACCTGGCACCCAGCGATAAATAAGTGGGTTTTGGGTTGCAGTTTGGGCACTCAGTCTCTAAAAGTTATGCCATCACTGCCCTATATCACTTCAGAAAAATGGCTGTCCAGTCTCTTCTTAAAAACTTCCAGGGTTGGAGCATTCACCACTTCTGGAGGCAGGTTGTTCCACTGGTTAATTGTTCTAACTGTCAGGAAGTTTCTCCTTAGTTCTAGGTTGCTTCTCTCCTTGATTAGTTTCCATCCATTGCTTCTTGTCCTGCCTTCAGGCGCTTTGGAGAATAGCTTCACTCCCTCTTCTTTATGGCAGCCCCTGAGATATTGGAACACTGCTATCATGTCCCCCCTTGTCCTTCTCTTCATTAAACTAGACATACCCAATTCCAGCAGCCTTTCCTTATATGCTTTAGCCTCCAGTCCCCTAATCATCTTTGTTGCTCTTCTCTGTACTCTTTCTAGAGTCTCAACATCTTTTTTACATTGTGGTGACCAAAACTGGATGCAGTATTCCAAGTGTGGCCTTACCAAGGCATTGTAAAGTGGTATTA
>NW_015396332.1:17541-18601 GCF_001527695.2 Protobothrops mucrosquamatus
CCCCCCCCCCCCCCCCGGGCCTTGTGTTTGACATGTCTGTTCTAGAGTAGACCAGAGCAGAGCAGAGCAGAGCAGAGCAGAGTAGAACAGAATACAATAGAATAACAGAATTGGAAGGGACCTTGGAGGTCTTCTAGTCCAACCTCCTGCTCAGGCAGGAAACCCTATACCAGGGGTAGGCAACCTTGGCTCTTTTATGACTCGTGGACTTCAACTCCCAGAATTCCTGAGCTGGCTGGCTCAGGAATTCTGGGAGTTGAAGTCCACGAGTCATAAAAGAGCCAAGGTTGCCTACCTCTGCCCTAAACCATTTCAGACAAGTGGCTGTCCAGTCTCTTCTTAAAAACTTCCATTGTTGGAGCATTCGCAGCTTCTGGAGGCAAGCCGTTCCACTGATTCATCGTTCTAACTGTCAGGAAGTTTCTCCTTAGTTCTAGGTTGCTTCTCTCCTTGATGAGTTTCCATCCGTTGCTTCTTGTCCTGCCTTCTGGTGCTATGGAGAATAGCTTGACTCCCTCTTAATACTAATAATACTAATAATGCTGCTGCTGCTGCTGCTACTACTACTACTACTACTACTACTACTACTACTACTACTACTAATAATAATAATAATAATAATAATAATAATAATAATAATAATAATAATAATAATAATAATGATGATGATAATAAAGTTGGAAGGGACCTTGGAGGTCATCTTCTTTGTGGCAACCCCTGAAATATTGGAACTGCACACACGCACGCGCGCACACACCCACACCCACACCCACAAACTTCTGGTTACCCTGCTGCTGCTGTTCTCTTTTATTACATGCAAAACAAACGGAAATAAAAGTTTATTGTGCAGCGCAAAGCCCAATGGGGCGAAGGGGAGGGTCGCTTGGAGAGCCTCCCGAGGAGAATTAGCGAGGTGGTGGCTGCGTTCACACAACCGGGGTAACCAGGTCGTTTGAAGGTTAACCTGCCGGTTGTGGGCAGCGTCTTCTTGGGAGACAGAGTTGGGCTTTTTTTTGAGGACCCGGACGGGACTCGAACGGGGGCAGCGCCTAAACGACTC
>NW_015396333.1:0-1889 GCF_001527695.2 Protobothrops mucrosquamatus
AGAGGGAGTCAAGCTATTCTCCAAAGCACCTGAAGGCAGGACAAGAAGCAATGGATGGAAACTAATCAAGGAGAGAAGCAACCTAGAACTAAGGAGAAACTTCCTGACAGTTAGAACAATTAACCAGTGGAACAACCTGCCTCCAGAAGCGGTGAATGCTCCAACACTGGAAGTTTTTAAGAAGAGACTGGACAGCCATCTGTCCGAAATGGTATAGGGTTTCCTGCCTGAGCAGGGGGTTGGACTCGATGATCTCCAAGGTCCCTTCCAACATTATTATTATTATTATTATTATTATTATTATTATTATTATTATTATTATTATTATTATTATTATTATTATTATTATTATTATTATTATTATTATTATTATTATTAAACAGCTGCAGTGATTCACTTAACAACTGTGGCAAGAAAGCTCATCAAATAGGGCAAAATTCACTTAACAACTGTCTTTCTTAACGACAGAAATGTTGGGCTCAGTTGTGGTCATAAGTCGAGGACTACCTGTAATTCACGGGTAGGAAGAGAGGAGAATTTATGCATCCAGCTTTCCAACTTTCCATTGTTTTGCAATTGCTCAGACTCCGGGTTCATAGAATGCGTTGTTGGTAGAGGTATAAAATAAGAGCGTACCGGAGGCCTGATGGCCCATTGATTAAGATACTAAGAATGTCAGCTAGCAGCCTGGGTTCAAGACCCAATGCCATATGACGGGGGAGCTCCCATTACTTGCCCCAGCTCCTGCTCACTTAGCAGTTCGAAAACATACAAACGCAAGTAGATAAATAGGTACCACTTAGGTGGGAAGATAGCAGTGTTCTGTGTGCCTTTGCATATAGCCATACTGGCAACATGACCATGGAAATGTCTTTGGACAATGCTGGCTCACACGGAGATGAGCACTGCCCTCTAGAGTCAGACATGAGTGGACAGGGGGGTGGTACTGATGTACCATCCACAGCATTCTGGTTTGAATTAGCTAGGGCAGTGATGGCGAACCATTTAGACACTGAGTGCCCCAAAACCATCCCAACCCCTGCCCTGCCTACTCCGCCCTGCCTCCTGCCCCACCTACTCTGCCCCACCCTGCCCCTGCCCCCCGCAGGGCCACCTACTGCCTCCACGGCCCGCTGCAGTAGATTGCCCAGGTGGCCCTGCAGCACCATGGCAGCATGCAGCAGATGATGCTGCGGGGCGCGGGGGTGGAGTCTTGTACCTGCTGCCTGGCTGCCATAACCTTGGCTGCGCTACTCCGCACAGGCCATGACTGGGTGCAACTATCCTCCGGGGGGGTTGCTGGTGAGGAGGGAACTGTGGGGGAGGCGGGGCTGGGCCAACAGCACGCATGCCCACAGAGAGGGCTCTGAGTGCCGCCTCTGGCACACATGCCATAGGTTCGCCACCACTGAGCTAGGATGATCTCAGGTGGCAATATGGGTTTCATCTGTCCACCTAAATCCTTAAAGTGAGAACACTTTGGGATTTTACCACTGCTATTACAATTCTTACTTGATGTCTGTTGAACACATTTTAATGGATCCTTCTTCTTAGAGAGATCTATGCCCCATGAGACAGCAGGGCTCATGACAATGATTTATTTTAATCTCTATCATCATCAGTTCAGTAGCTTCTCTGGGTTGAGTACTATGCAGATCTCACCTTATGAAAGGACCCATCTCAGCTAACCACCCAAGAAAGCATAAGTCTTGAAACAGGCATTGTCTCAAAAGGAAACTTTTATTAGGGGTTAGTGACAGTAGGGAAGTCAAGGTGAGATCTGGGGAAAAACCCGTTTAAACAGTATAATTAAACCAGCAATATTCCTCATTCTACCAAAGTCATAATTTCTATTTGAAATCCAGCCAATCCACAGGTGGCACAATGAA
>NW_015396333.1:6161-9810 GCF_001527695.2 Protobothrops mucrosquamatus
GCCTGGCGATGCTGCGCCCTGCCGGGCGCTCACCAACAGGGCTGGGGGGGCCGAGGCTGGGGGCGGGGTAACAGGGCGCAGGGCCAATGAGGAGCCCTGCGAGGGGGCAAGTCCCATGAGAGAGAGAGAGAGAGAGAGAGAGACAGAAGTGCAAGTGCAAGTGCCTCTGTCTCTGTCTCTGTCTCTCTCTCTCATGGGACTTGCCGGAGGGCTGTGGGAGGGCCGCATTTATATAGAGCAGGGAGGGCTGTTCGAGGGCCGGATTAAACCGGGCCGCGGGCCGCAAATGGCCCGCGGGCCGGACTTTGGACATGTCTGATCTAAGGAGAAACTTCCTGACAGTGAGAACAATTAACCAGTGGAACAACTTGCCTCCAAAAGCGGTGAATGCTCCAACACTGGAAGTTTTTAAGAAGAGACTGGACAGCCATTTGTCCGAAATGGTATAGGGTTTCCTGCCTGAGCAGGAGGTTGGACTAGATAACCTCCAAGGTCCCTTCCAACTTTATCATCATCATCATCATCATCATCATCATCATCATCATCATCATTATTATTATTACAATGTTTGCACCCTGTTATTTTATAGCAATTGAAGAAGAGGCAGGATTGAAGAATGATGGCTAAAAAACCCGGCACTTAAGATGAGAAGAAGCAACACTTTCTGACTGTATTTCTTGCTAAAAACTAGACTTGGGAAATCTGCGCCTGATTTATCACTTCCATTTTGATACAGTATAGGGAATAATGCTGGGATTTCCCTATTAAATTTTATTAAAACACCCAAATTGGAATTTTTCCAATTGTCAACTTTGCACATTTGAAGAACAGGGATAAGAAACGAAGGGGAAGGAGACTGTTAGCAGGAACCAGATTGTTGCATTTTTTCACTGGTGTGAAAAGGGGTACTATATAGGTGCAATAATGGACATTGTTTAAATGAAAAGTTGTTGCTATCAGTAGAAACATGGAGCTTGGTTGGAGTTGGAAATGGAGAAGATTGGGTTAGACCAGTGATGGCGAACCTTTTAGAGACCGAGTGCCCCAAAACTGGCCCCACCCCCCTCCACTCCCTGCCCTACCCCTGNACCCAAGAAAGCATAAGTCTTGAAACAGGCATTGTCTCAAAAGGAAACTTTTATTAGGGGTTAGTGACAGTAGGGAAGTCAAGGTGAGATCTGGGGAAAAACCCGTTTAAACAGTATAATTAAACCAGCAATATTCCTCATTCTACCAAAGTCATAATTTCTATTTGAAATCCAGCCAATCCACAGGTGGCACAATGAACGGGTAACTACCAGTTAAAATTAAATTCAGTCAATACTTGGATCCTTTTCATTCAAGCCTTAAGCCTGGCACAAGATTTTATTGAGAATTAGGAATTAAATGACATTTATGCTGGTTAAGCTGGACTTCTCAGTTGTGGGGCTCATTAGATTTTGTTGATAGAAGAACTGGAGAACCTGGAAATTCCAGTTTTGCTATGTGAGTGTGTGTGTGTGTGTGTGTGTGTGTGAGAGAGAGAGAGAGAGAGAGAGAGAGAGAGGGAGAGGGAGAGGGAGAGGGAGAGAGAGAGAGAAGATAAGGGTGGGAATTTGTGTAAGGTGGTTCCCTGTACTTTTTAACAATTAAATGGACCGAGTAAACACATTTGAAGATTTGAAAGACATTGGGTTGGCTGTTTATGGAATTAAGCTTAAAATCTTTTAAGAACAACTGTAGCTAAAAAAGCCCAACCCCACAATAAGAAAAAAAATGATTTACTAACTTGGATTATGATGTAACATGAATCCATCTTTATAACTATAATGCTTGCAGGGATCAACACGTGAGATTTCAATTCTTTATGGCGTCAAAGTCAAAGTCAAAGTCTTCCCCAGTATTACTACTTGTAGATTGATGTCTGATGTGTTCCATCAAGTCCTTCTTAGTCTATCTCAGTCTATCTTCTTTCACTTCCTTTTATCCAGACTAATAGAGGTAGTCCTCAATTTATGGAGTCCAAAATTTCTGTTGCTAAGCAAGACAGTTGTTAAATGAGTCATGGCCATTTTACGACCTTTTTGCCCTTGTTGTTAAGCAAATCACTGAAGTTGTTAAGTGAATCCTGGCTTCCCCCATTGACTTTGCTTGTCAGAAGCTCTTAAGGAGGTTACAAATTACAATCCTAGGACTTCAGGATGCTGTAATCATTGTAAATACATGCTGTGTATTTACAAAGTTTGATCACATGACTGTGGGGATGCTGAAACAGTCATAAGTGTGAAAACTGGTCATAAGTCACTTTTTTCAGAGCCACTGTAACTTTGAACAGTCATTAAACAAATGGTTGTAGGTCAAGGACTACCTGTACAATATTTTTTAATCTACATTCAGCCTGTTACTAGCATACATCTAAATGTTTCTGACTCGTAAGAATCTACTAGATCTAAAGCTCATTTTAAAGACCCCATTTAACTTATTTTCAAATAATTCACACTTACTTAAATGTCTTTAAATTGCTCTTCTGGATCTCTTATTCCTCTGTTCTTTTGCTTAAAAAGAGGATTATCAAGAAATAAAACCGATAAAGGAGCTTTTTAAAATTACTTTTCCTGTGGCAGTCCTTGTAGCACCAGTAAAGAATAAAGGAACCAAAATGTAGAATAAAATTCTTGCTTGTCTTTATAGTCATCTCTCTTAGAATGGTTTCCATAGACGATTGATGTGTTTTTGCCACTGCTAAAAACAGAACCACATTTTCTGTTGTTATTCTCATATTATGGGCAAACAGAAAGTTGGTTCTTTTTCTGAGTAGATCAATGCACAAGTCATGGGGAAAATAAATAGTAGTCATAAAAAGAACACCAACCAGCCAGAACTCTAAGCTTTGCTTCTTTCTGAATATAATTTAAAAGTATGTATGTGGGGTGCCATGGGAAGGAGTTCTTTATTATCCTACTATTATTTAGATATATTAGATACTTACCCACCAATCCTTAAATAGTATCGAATTTACATTGTTACTTAAACAGAGCCAGTTTGGTCTAGTGCAGGGGTAGGCAACCTTGGCTCTTTTATGACTCGTGGACTTCAACTCCCAGAATTCCTGAGCCATGGCTGGCTCAGGAATTCTGGGAGTTGAAGTCCACGAGTCGTAAAAGAGCCAAGGTTGCCTATCCCTGGTCTAGTGGTTAAGACATCAGGCTAGAAACCAGGAGGCGGTGAGTTTTAGTTTTACTTTTAGGCATGAAAGCTAGCTGGTTAGCCAATCACCAGGAGACTGTGAGTTCTAGTGCCACTTTAGGCATGGAAGCCGGCTGGGTGATAGTGGACCAATCACCAGGAGACTGTGAGTTCTAGTGCCACTTTAGGCATGGAAGCCGGCTGGGTGATAGTGGACCAATCACCAGGAGACTGTGAGTTCTAGTGCCACTTTAGGCATGGAAGCCGGCTGGGTGATATTGGACCAATCACTAGGCGACTGTGAGTTCTAGTGCTCCTTTAGGCATGGAAGCCAACTGGGTGATATTGGACCAATCACTAGGCGACTGTGAGTTCTAGTGCCACTTTAGGCATGGAAGCCAACTGGGTGATATTGGACCAATCATCAGGAGACTGTGAGTTCTAGTGCCACTTTAGGCATGGAAGCCGGCTGGGTGATATTGGA
>NW_015396333.1:12987-15656 GCF_001527695.2 Protobothrops mucrosquamatus
TGGCCATGCCCTCTGCCCGCGCCCCGCAGCATCAACTGTGCGGGATGGGGCATGAGGGCAGAATCTTGTCTACGCTGCCTGGCTGCCATGTCCTTGGCTGCACTGCTCCGCGTGGGCCACACTCGGGGGTGACTCTCCTCCAGGGGGGCTGCTGGTGAGGAGAGGGTCATGGGGGGAGGCGAGGCTGGGGCAACGGCATGTGTGCCTACAGAGAGGGCTCCGAGTGCTGCCTCTGGCACGCGTACCATAGGTTCGGCACCACTGGGTTAGACCTTACTAAATGCATCTCATAGT
Source organism: Protobothrops mucrosquamatus (assembly GCF_001527695.2). Lineage (NCBI taxonomy): Eukaryota > Metazoa > Chordata > Lepidosauria > Squamata > Viperidae > Protobothrops > Protobothrops mucrosquamatus. The sequence continues at coordinate 13,282 of NW_015396333.1, forward strand.
ATTCTCAGATGTTACCGTAAAGGAGAATATTTGTAGCTCCGAGGCCCTTCTCTTTGGGTTGGTCCATGCTCGTGTTGTGGGAAAGCCATGTAAATCTCTAAGCTTGGTTGTTTTCTTGCAGACGTTTCGTTATCCAAACTAGGTAACATCATCAGTGCAATGGAATGCCTGCAAGAAAATAACCAAGCTCAGAGAGCACCAAAGACCTCTCAGATGTTATATTTTAGCTGTAAAGTTCATAATATGATTTACATGGCTTTCCCACAAGCATGGACCATCCCGAAGAGAAGGGCCTTTGGTTGTTCCACTTTCAATCCTTTTATGTGCATAACAGGAGCGCAGTAGAGATGGAGAGTAGGACACCAGGTGATCTCTCCTCTATTCTGTACCACAAAGGAAAGTATGTAATCTCCAATTAAAAGAACAGGTGAGGGGGTATTTTCAGGGATGATTCCAGATTTGAGCAACATCCTCCCTGCAGAAGCTCACCTGTTGCGTTCCCATTTCCAAGCATTTTCAGAAGCCATTTCAGAACAAGCGAATATTATATTACCGTGTTTTTTTCTCTAACCTACTGCTGATCGTGTGGATTTGATCATGATTGCCCCTGTGGTGATAGTTTTATCTGGATAATGCTTTATTTTTTTTAGAAAAAGATTTCCATGGCCATACCCTGGTTGGCTTAAAAATGTATTTTGACTAAGATAAACTGTGCACCTCCTAGGAAGCAGACTTTGAAATGTGATGAAATGAATGAATAAGTGCATAAATGCACTGATACGGTGCCTGTTGTTTTCACATCTACTGTCAGTGCAATCTGGTGCACGCTTTGCTTTGCGCAAGAGTTCAATTGGATTCTTTTTTTCTCCCCCCACTCCTGTTGCTGGGAGCTGGTTTATGGAGAAAAAGAGGCCATGCTGAGTCCCATTAAGTGCGTGAACTCATAATTACTGGTGGATCAGTTAGCAGGCGCCGTGGGAGAATGGGATTATGGTTGAACAGGAAGAAAACAGCAGCACATGTTGGAGAGACACCTGCATCCCAGAGAGATGCAGCTTTGAAGATCTCACCAATAGAAAGAGAGAGAATTTGCTCCTGAATCCCAAACGAAAGCAGGAGTGGCAGGATGCACAAAGGGAAATGAAGCCCCTTGGAAGCAAACTCTGTTGGCAAAGAGAGGGCAATTTCTCCTTCTTCTAGAGCCGAGGTAGGGAACGATGGCCCATTTATGACTTGTGGAGTTTAATTCTCAGAATTCCTGAACCAGCATGGCTGGCTCAGGAATTCTTGAAGTTGAGGTCCACAAGTCATAAAAGGGCTATTATTTCCCACCCCTGTTCTAGAGAGTGGTCCATTACTTGATTGGAACTGATTGGCATGCCTTAGAAGGCTAGGCTGGAGTTGAAGCTGAAGATGCTATTTGGCCCAGATTTACCGTAGAATCATAGGGCTGGAAAGAACCTCAGAGGTCTTCTAGTCCAACCACCTGCTCAAGACCTTGTATCATTCTAGATTTTTCTTGAAAATCTCCAGCAATGGAGCACCAACAATTCTGGGAGGCAAGCTGTCCATCGAATAAATGTTTTCACTGTCAGGAAATTTCTTCTTAGTTCCAGGTTAGAGTGGCCTTTATTAGGCTTCCACCCATTACTTCTTGTCCTATCGTCTGGTGCTTTGGAGAATAAGTTGACCCCCTTTTCTCTGTAACAGCCCTTTAAGTACTGGAAGACAGCTATCATGTTCTCCCCTAAACCTTGTCTTAGTTGGGCTAGACCAGGGGTAGGCAACCTTGGCTCTTTTATGACAAGTGGACTTCAACTCCCAGAATTCCATGGCCGGCTCAGGAATTCTGGGCGTTGAAGTCCATGAGTCATAAAAGAGCCAAGGTTGCCTAACCCTGGTCTAGACATACTGAATTACCTTAACTCTTCATTATGTGGTTTAGTCTTCAAACCTCTTATCTTTTTTGTGCTTCTCTGCACTCTTTATAGAGCCTCTGCATCTTTTTTGTAACAAACTATAGCTTGGAGCCTCACCATCCACAGGGCCTCACAAAAATTCAGATTTTTGTTTTTGCCTTGTGAGATTGTAGGAAACCCACCTCCCCTACAAAACCTTCTTTCTATTACATCTTCCCTTGTTCCTCCTGTCCCAGCCACACAGCTATTCCAGGGACAAAAGGTGAGCTAGTCCTGGACTTACTACCTGTAGTCCTGGGCTTATGACCACAATTGAGCCCCAAATTTCCAGTTGTTAAGTGAGTTTTGCCCCATGCTATCACCTTTCTTGCCACAGTTGTTAAGTGAATCACTGCAGTTGTTAAGTTAGCAACACCGTTGTTAAGTGAATTTGGCTTCCCCATTGACTTTGCTTAC
>NW_015396334.1:0-4147 GCF_001527695.2 Protobothrops mucrosquamatus
TAAAACGCTCCATGGCATCGGACCTGGTTACCTCCGAGACCGCCTTCTGCCTCAGATTTCCTCCCATAGACCGGTACGCTCCCACAGAGTGGGCCTCCTCAGGGTGCCGTCGGCCAAACAGTGTCGGCTGGCGACCCCCAGGGGGAGGGCCTTCTCTGTGGGTGCCCCCACCCTCTGGAACGAACTACCCCCCGAGATCTGGATGATTCCGGATCTCCTCACTTTCCGCCGCGCCCTCAAGACATGGCTTTTCCAGCAAGCGGGCCTGACCTAAGGAGGATTTTATTTAGGGACTATTTTAAGTATAATTTTAATTGGAACACAGCTTCGAATATTTGGTTTTAATTTGGTTTTAGAGGGGTTTTTATTTTTATTGATATGTATATCTGTTTTAATATGCTGTGCACCGCCCTGAGTCCTGCGGGAGAAGGGCGGTATAGAAATTAAAATAATAATAATAATAATAATAATAAATAACTATTCACCCTGTACTAAGCCACTGCTTAATTACCTATAGCAGACATGTCAAACTCGCGACATCACGTGACGTCGTGCAACTTATCGGAGCTTTTTCGCCATTGCCAGCAATGGGGTGGGCGCGGCTCCGGTATGATGAAACCGGCCCGTGGGCCGGCAGTTTGACACCCCTGACCTATAGCTTATTAAATGAACTGCATGTTGACCAAAATCAACCAAACCATATACTGTATAAATCAAGAAAATTAAAAATTGGTTTTTTTCTAACTGCATGGAAGCATTTGTCAAAGACTGAGCCAGATTCTGAATTGTGTTTCCTGTGATTAACATGTGACTTCAATTGTTTTCTTACCTTAGCAAAACCTCAATATGAATTGCAGGAATTCAGGAATTGCATTTGTGTTTACATAACCCCTAGGCTAATTAAACCATGATTTGCTGAATTAACCCAATTGCTTGGTATGTACAATACACTAAACTACAAATTACCCAAACACCTTTTGTATGCTGATCAAATCCAAACCCAGTCTTGCTTGAAATGTGCTTTATAGTTCCCTGGGAGCTATGTCCCAAGGGAGCCAGTCAAAAAAGAGGAACCATACAAGTGCTGAGATTACAAGCTTAAAATTATGAATGTAATAATAAACTGGAAAGCAGTTTTGATATACTATTAAGGGACCAAGCTAGAAACCAGGAGAGTGAGCTCTAGTCCTGTCTTAGGCAAAAAGCTAATTTAGTGATCTTGGGTCTTAGGAGGCAGTAGGAAATGACTTCGAAAAACATTGCCAAGAAAACTGCAGGGACTAGTCCAAGCAGTCTTCAGGAGTCAAAACCAGGCACCAAAAGGGGAAAAAAGCTACATGTGGAGCAATAAAAACAATACCAGCTAAAGATACCGGAACAGATAAAAGGGAAAAGTATGAAGAGCTGTTTTCATTTGTTCTTTCTAGCATTCTTCCATTCTCTGGGTTAAAAGATGACACTATACACATGTTTTTACATTTTGTTTAATTGTTTTATTGATTTTACAGATGAATGTGTTCTATTCTTAAATCACTGTGACCTGCCTTGTCTCATTTGCCTGCATATGTCATTGTACTATTCATTGGTTTTATGTATGTGCCTTGTCTGAAGAACCATTCATTTATGTTTTTAAAGAAATTATTACCATCTACATTTTTTTGGAAAGATCAGATAACCTTCTACATAGAATAATCTACTAAATTTCCAATATCAGCAAAGAATTTGATTAAATAAACCTGGAGGCCCCTTCCAATTCTGTGATAACAAATTTATATGATCAATAAAATTGTCCTCTGAAAGTGACATTTTTTGCTACAGTTCTAGCTGATTATAATCTAAATATGTTGTGACAAAAGAAAATGCAAAAGAACTCACAGGTCACTACTAGTCTGCTGGAAAGGGGAAAATACACTTTTTATATATTATTAATATAACCATTACAATCACAATTGTGCAATGTTTTGACTATAAGAGTGGGAAGTTTTTGTAAGTCTTTCAAAAAAATATGATTTGTGTAGGACTCATGCTGCCATCTAAATAGGTGCTGCAACATTGTAAGTACAATTGCTGTTTAACACTTACGATACACAATATTTTATTTCCTAAGTGTATGAAATGCTTTTTACCAGAGACTCTTGATAGAAATACAAATATTATTACATAATCATTCATGCATAGTAATGGGGCACTTGCAACATATTTGGACTGATCTCACTGTGGCTTCTCCAAGATAACTGTTGAAGGCTCTTGAACAACCAGGAAGCAGCACAAAGTATGCCAATTTATCTGCCCCAGTAATAAGATTGGAAAGTGGTATTGAAAATGGCATCCACAAACAAAAGAGATGGGCCTTGCATGATGATGGTCTGACACTGTCTCCATTAGTTTAAAACCTTAACTCCTCCCCTTCCATATCCCATCCCTGGCTGGATTCTGCTGCTATTGTTCTTACAGTTTACTGCAGGACAAGCAATTGGTGGATTTCTCATCTGCTGGAAGAAATTTCCACCAACTACTCCATCACACATGATCTAGGTTTGAGGCTTGGAGAGAAGATAAGTTTTGTCAGAACAGTTTGAACCATCTCTCAGACCCAATGCAATTTGTTTTAGAGTGGCCCGACTGCACTGGATTCTGTATCAATAACAGTACACCAAGAAATCGCTGTCTCTTTCTCTAGCTATTTGGTATTACTACAGAGGGTACTGTTGCTGGAGAGAACCAGAGTCCAGATCCTCTCTAAGCATAAATAGATTTATGGTGGCAGGAAAAGATAGAAAATACTGCTTTCACATCATGTCAGAAAGAAAACTTTTAAAAAAATCTGGATCATGTGGAAGTATCCTTTAATAACAGATAGAAAAATTAAGGAGATGTGTGTAGATTGAATGATAACTCCCAACATCTCTTGCTACTAGTCATATTTCTCTAGGAATATCAGTATGTGAAATTGCTAACATGTGGACTATCTGTAACAGAAGCACAATACACAAGTTGCATCAATGAAATAAAGATAGATTCCAATATTAGAACCAAAAATACAAATTGCTTTGCTAAGATGATGGGTTCAATAGGTCAGTGGGGAAGGGAGAAAAATAGTGAGGCAAAATTCTAAGTAAACTTATAAAAAGGGGAACAAATGTTATTTACAACCTGAGAGGATATGGGGATGGAGTGTTGAATTAGATTTCAAAACTTTATCCAGACTGGGCTGAAGAAATAGACAAGAATTCTCATGTGTATTACATCCAGGGTTTTCCTTTTGAGGTAGAAGATTAAGAGGAAATAGTCAACCTTCAAAATCCATCATTGGATAATGACTTTTTTAGGACCTTTTTTAGAGCTAGTGCAGAATGCACTGGCATGCCATAGGGTGGCACATGTAATGCTCCTGTTGCACGGGTTGCATTTAGTTACCAGTTTGCTTCTGGGTCCAATTCAAGGTGTTGGTTACTACTTCTGATATGGCATGGGTCCAGGGTATCTGAGAAGCCATCTCTCTCAATGGTACTAGACCTGTTGGCCAAAGAATTCTGGTGTGTGGTGTCAAGGAGAAGAGCCTTTTTTTTTCTTTTGCTGTGGCCCTGACTCTGTGGAACACTGCACCATTGGATATGAGAACCATACCAACACTTTTGGTCTTCCGAAAGAGTATTAAAACTTGGTTTTACCAGTTGGTTTGGGGCCCCAAGAGGAGTGCTTACCTCTGGAGAGGGTTGACAGAGTAAGAAGACCTCATCCCTCTACCATCTGTCTCCTTGCTTCTGGTGTTCTGCATAGTTTTTTTTAAAATTTGCATAGTTGAAATTTTTTAACTTTTTCTATTTATCATTTTATTATCTGAAAGCTGCCCAGAGTAGCCTTATCAGGGAGATGAGCAGCAAATGAATTTAATAAATAAATAAATAAATATACTTTATTGCTTATCTGCGATATTTATATACCACCTCAGTAATGAAAGTACTTTGCATAGAAAGAAGCACAAACAATTAAATACAAGAACACAGCATGAAAATAATACCTTATTTCAAAACCAGCCTGTGGATAAGCAAACAAGTGAACATTAGAGATATATTGCAATGTGACCTTTGTGCGTTAATTATCTTAGCCTTTGTTGGATTGATAACATTGTTTGTTCCTGCTCCTA
>NW_015396334.1:7035-8400 GCF_001527695.2 Protobothrops mucrosquamatus
TTTTCATACACATTAAGTTCTTCCCTGGTTTTAAATTTCTCAGCAAATAAAGCTGATACTTGTATTCCTGACAAGAGTGAATTCCTTAGTGGCCACTTGCTGCCACTGAAAAGGCCCTGTTTATAGCCAGGCTGTCTTTTAGGTAACACTTGTAGAGGACAAATGGTATAACATGGTATAACAGTGGTATAACAGAAAAACTATAAAAGGATTTTTGTATTAAAGCAACTGCTTGGAATTTGGCTTGAAGGGCAACAGGAAGTCAGTGCAAGTTTACCAAGATACACAGCATGTCACATGCTGCAAATATGGTGTGACTGCCACACCCTGAGCCCATTAGTTTCCAAGTTTTCTTAATTTTTAAATTCCAGACAGGAATTTAGAGTCTACTGGTCAATTTTTGAACATCATCAGAAAACTGTCCCACTCTATTTATTGCAGTTGATATTCTATGATACGTGCAATTTGAAAAGGTTCTTGTTGGTTAAGTTCTTCCACTTAATATAGCTTGATCATAAACACTCAATATAATCCCTGATCTCCCTTCCTTCCGCCGCGCCCTTAAGACATGGCTATTCCAACAAGCGGGACTGGCCTAGGGGAATTTTTAGAGGGGTTTTATTCATATTTTAATTAGACACATTTAAATATTTCTTTTAAACTAATTTTAAATTTTGTAATTGTTTTTGATGTATTTTTAAATTGATTGTCAGCCGCCCTGAGTCCGCAAGGAGAAGGGCGGGATATAAATTCGATAAAAAAAAAAAAAAAAAAAAAGTTACATGCCAGCTGACTCTGATGGAATTTAGTCAAGAGACATTTTTTTATAGCACTAGTAACTGATACTCACTTCTGTATGTCAATGGAATGTGGACCTGACAGTTCTATTCATTTTTAAATTTATTATATATGCAGGCAACATCACATGAGATTTGTTTGGAAATCTGGCATAGGCATCTTTCATAAATTAAATCAACATGTTGAATGTATAGGCTACTGTGTGCATAGATCCACTGAAAATCAACTTATGCCTAGTTTTTCATGCTCTCCTATGCTTACTTTTGAATGACTGGTTGATTCTCCCCTTTATCTGCAGTAATAAAAAATTATAGAGTTTTTTGTATACAGTGACTGTGTATTTCTTGTGGGGTCAGAAATATAAATACAGTAAACACAGGGCTTTTTTTCAGCCGGAACGCGGCGGAACCGCGTTCCGGCACCTTTTTCCGGGCCGGCCGCACCGGAAATAGCCCCTCCCACACCGGAAATAGCCCCTCCCAAATTTTACTTGCATTCCTGTTCTCTAAAGGGGCGGTCCTAGGGTTTGATGAGGGCGTGGCCAGGTTTGAGTTCCGCCACCTTTTC
>NW_015396335.1:0-8400 GCF_001527695.2 Protobothrops mucrosquamatus
GCACAGCAGCTTTACAATGCTTTCCTCCCATTTCAGAATGTGGGACTGAATGCGCCCTTAATGCATGCCTAAGACAGAACCATGTGCTACTGCTGTCTAGACAGCTCCATCAGTCAATATTATAAAAGCAAAGACTTGTGGTTTTCCCCATCTGAAATTAGAGTCATGTCCAAAGTCCCCAACCACAGGAAAAAATGTACTGATGCAGTGCATTATGGGCATTCTGCCAATAAATTGTTAAAGTTTTCACCACAGGGTTATCAATTTTATGAATTTAATATGCTTGCCACAGTGAAAAATAACTGAAGTGTGTATTAACTTTATGAAAAGTTTTCATAGATGCTATTTAATACCCAGCCATATTACTGCATTTTGAAATCAGAATCCTAATCTGCATGAATTTGGAAAACTTCTAGATAGCACCATTTATTTTTTTAGAATTATTTACTTACTAGGAGATAAATATATTTTCCTTAATAGTGGAAATATAGATATAAAGTTACAGTGCAGGATAGCTCTCTTCCCAAAGATCAACATTGTAATATCTAAATCCTGCAAAAGAATAAGAAGTAGGTTGCACAAACAAGATGTCTGATCTTCTTGTAGCCACAGCCAAATAACAGTAGTGACACAGTGCCTAGCAACCAGACAGGACAGAGTGATTTCACAGTAGACCTGCCAGGTTGAAGCTGAACCCAGCCATATCAACTCAAAGTTTCTCCTCCAGGCACTCTTGATTGTCAAGAAAGAAAATGCTGTATTTTCACACTGAAACATGTAAACCTGACTTCAGGCTGTCTCAGCAATGGGTCAGCAGTTAGATGGAGCTGACATTTTGAGGAGATGTCCTCTGTAGTTAGACATTTTTGTGCCAGAACAAGAAGGATGTGTGCATTTTGCCAATGTGTCATGCTTAGTTTTACTTTAGCCATTGTGGTTTGTCAGAGTTGTGCAGACACAATGGTATGGGTTGATAAGAAAAAAATATTTTCTCTTCCTAGCAGTAATAAAGCTTTAAGCAACCTCTATTTGCATCAATGAATATTATTTTAAAGTCTTATATTTGGAAAGCTTGCACTGAAAAAAGGGAAGTAATCTAGGATGAGATTAAGGAACCCCTAAATCAGCGGTTCTCAACCTGTGGGTCGCGACCCTTTTGGGGGTCGAACGACCGTTTCACAGGGGTCGCCTAAGACCATCGGAAAACACATATTTCTGATGGTCTTAGGAACTGAGAAACTGCTTCGCATCAGTCTCCGCATGGCCTCTTCTGCCATTTGCAGAGAGAGAGATAGGCACTTTCGCTTCCCTTCTCTCTCTCAGGCAGACTTACCTCCTGTGGGGCTCCTGATTGGCCCTGCGCCCGGATGCCCCACGCCCTGGGAGAAGCGCGGCCAGGGCCTCGTGGCCTTTGAGCCACCTGGGGAAGCCCTGGGATCCCTGTTGGGAGCGGCCCACTGGAGGCTCCGCTGAGTGGGCCAGCCCTCCCGCAAGCCGCGGCCCAAGGGAGACCAGCCGCTGCAATCCCTAGCCAGCTTGACCATTGGAACCGCTGGCCAGGAAGGTGCGCCGGAGTCCAGGCTGCCGGGAAGGAAGAAGGAGATTCAGCAAAGGTAGGAGAGGAGAGCCGCCTCCTGGGGCCCAGTGCTGGCGGTGGCTTCCTTGAATTCTCTTCCTCCTCCCCTTCTTCCTCCTGCTGCCCCCCAGGCAGCTCGGATGGGCGCCGGGGCAAGAGGGGTGCCTGGGGGGGAGTAGCCAGGCTGGACAAGGGGCTGGCGGGCCGCACGGCACCAGCCCCCACTGATTGATGGATGGAGGATCAGGCCGGGCAGTGGGGGCGGCGGGGACCCCCGATGATGCAGCAGCAGTCCCCGCCGCTCCCGCGCTGCCCGGCCTGGTCCTCCATCCATCAATGGAGCCGTGGTGGGGGCTGGTGCCGTGCGGCCCGCCAGCCCCGCCAGCCCGGCTGCTCCCCCCAGGCACCCCTCTTCCTCCCAGCTCCCGCCCGAGCCACTTTGGGGGCAGCAGGAGGAAGGAGAGGAGAAGGGCAAGAAAACCACTGCCGCTGCTGCCAGCTAAGCTGAGCTGCGGCACCGAGCCAGTCTCCATGCCTCCTGGTTGCCCGGCCGCGCTCCACCCCCGACCGCCTTCCACACCGCGGAGTCTCCCCCGCGCCGCCCGAGCCACCTCCCTCGCTGTCGAAGGCCGCCTCGGCCCTCTGGCACCCGTGGGACTGCTGGGCAGGAGCGGCCAGGGGGCGGGGAAGAGGGCGAGGTGGCAGCGATGCCCGCATGTGCGTCGGAGGCCAGCCGGGCCGGGAAGGGAGAAGCGGCGCCTTCCAAGCGGGAGCTGGCGCTCCGGCCACACCCCTCTTGCATGCGATAGGCTGCGCGGCGTAGAAAGGGGCTCCTGCGACCCCACCGCTGTGATGGCTGGAGGGGCAGGCAGGTCCCGGGGGGGCGACTCGGAGAGGGCAAGAGGTGCCGGGATGAGGATGGGGGCTCCAGGTTGGCGGGTGTGAGAGGGCGGCCGGCGGCTCCAAGGCGCGCAGATCCTCCGCGCAGCTTCCGAAGCCCCGGATGTGCCACTGCTTGGCTCTCCACCAGGCTCTCCACCAGAGCGTCCCCCCCCTCCCCAGGCAATTGTGCGGAGCTGCTTGTGCGTCCTTGGCAGTACCTCCCCCCTTCAATCTTCTTCCTTCTCCATCTCCTTCCTTTCCCCTTCAATCTTCCTTCCTTCCTTCCATATCCATCCCTTCCCCTTCAATCTCTCTCTCCTTCCTTCCTTCCTTCCTTCCTTCCCCCTTCAATCTCCTTCCTTCTCCATCTCCTTCCTTTCCCCTTCAATCTNAATCTTCTTCCTTCTCCATCTCCTTCCTTTCCCCTTCAATCTTCCTTCCTTCCTTCCATATCCATCCCTTCCCCTTCAATCTCTCTCTCCTTCCTTCCTTCCTTCCTTCCTTCCCCCTTCAATCTCCTTCCTTCTCCATCTCCTTCCTTTCCCCTTCAATCTTCCTTCCTTCCTTCCTTCCATCTCCAACTCCATCCCTTTCCCTTCAATCTCCCTCTCCTTCCTTCCTTCTTTCCTTCCCCCTTCAATCTCCTTCCTTCTCCATCTCCTTCCTTTCCCCTTCAATTTTCCTTCCTTCCTTCCTTCCTTCCCCCTTCAATCTCCTTCCTTCTCCATCTCCTTCCTTTCCCCTTCAATCTTCCTTCCTTCCTTCCCTCCCTCCCAACATTTTTGAGCAAGGAAGAGTAAGCTTCTCCATCGAGCATTGCTATATTGTTTTTGTGATTAATCACTATGCTTTAATTATGTTCAATTCGTAACAATGAAAATACACCCTGCATATCAGATATTTACATTACGATTCATAACAGTAGTAAAATTACAGTTATGAAGTAGCAGCGAAAATAATTTTATTGTTGGGGGTCACCACAACATGAGGAACTGTATTAAAGGGTCACGGCATTAGGAAGGTTTAGAACCACTGCCCTAAGTGATCTATTCAAACATGGGCAGATGCCTGCTTTAAAGAAGTACAATTTTTTTCATTTCAAAGTTGGAAATATGGGATTTGTAAAAAAACATTATTGCATGGACTTTCTAAGTTCTAAGAACTTATTTTTAATTTCCTGTGTTTGTTTTGAAGCAGTGACCTGAGTACTAGAACAATTAATGCAGCATGAATATAAAAAGGTTCTTATTTTCTTTTTTTAATTATTTTTGTTCATAATTTTCTTTATATTTCAATTTACTTTAGAGCCTTTAAAAGTCACATGCTTTAGTATACCCTTTGTGCATAGCTTTTTGAGGAAATAGGAACACGTGGCTTCAAGGGAATGCTTTATTATCCGGGTCCACTCAAAACATTTACCTATTGATTACCATTTTTTTACTGTATAAATCAGCTTTGGTGGGGTTCATATAAACGCTACCCCCAAATCCCACGTTACCGCATCGCTGCTTAGTGCGTTGTGTAAATAGAGTACTGAGCATTGCATTGTCTTTATTCCAATTTACATGCATAGTTTGCATTCGTAATTTTGGAATTCCTTGCCCTAATTTACCTTTCATTCTGTTTGATGTGTTGCTGCTGGATGCTAAAACAACAAAAGGGGCTCGAATTTGCATTGTTTTGTCGGTTAGACAGCTACTACGTGGCCTGGGATCTGCGAATTCAAACTCGCCTGCAAGGTTTCGTTCTCCAACAGCAGCAAACAAAACTCCGCATTACTAGTTTCGCCTATTGGGGGGGGGGTGCGTTCTCATGGAAACAAGACGTCCAGCACCGCCCTAATACGTCATCAAGGCGCGACACGCACCATTATCTTCTGTTTAGTATGGCTGAGGCCGTGGAGTCTGGTAAAGAGGATGGTCTTCTGCCCGTTGTCTCTTCCCCCTCTTCCGTTGAGTCTTCTGTCGTTGCTATAGAAGTGGCGGAACGCCAGGAGAGAGAACCAGCCGGTATCAAAGAGGAAGTACAGCTTGTAGAGGTGAGGAGAGGAAAAGCTTGCAACCCAATTTATTCGCAGAAACGGGGCTTCGCTTTCCTTGCTGATCCTCTCCTCTTGCTCCACTGTGATTGCTGCCCCGAAGTAACGGGGATTTTCTTTGCCTGCTATTTCCTTGGAATTCCGTATTTAACTAGAACTAGAAACTCGTGATCCCTTTTAGAGGTTTTTTCCTTAGCAGATTCCTGGATACCTTCAACAGTGACGGAGCTTTTAATTTACTGCCTTCATTGGAAAGGCTGGGATGCATTGAAAGATCTATCTTCAAAACAGCCCTTACTGAACTGTACAGCACAGTCAAACATCAGCACAGGAAATTTTATGACATTTTATGTAATAAGCTGTTTGGGATAATTTTTATATCATAAAATATGTTATAAAATTTGCCTGATTTCAGTTCCACTGGAGTTATGGGTCCGAGATTTTGAATGCATTCTCTAAGTTAGACCATAGATAGCTTGGTTCAAACGTTGTTGTCCTATGATGCGCTATTTCCAGGTTTTGGACACATTCTGTAAACTAGCCCAAAGCAATTTACTTTGGTTCAAAAATTAATTCAGTTAAACAGGAATTGGAATTTTAGTTATATATAGATAGAAGGTAGTTGCTGTTTTCTGGTGAATTTTATTTATCTTTTAGACTATTGTATGTATATCTACACAGTCATAGTCATTTAGATCCTGGAAACTCATTTCCCTATTTGGATTATTGTGGCATACAATGAATACAAAATGTTAGAATATTTTTTTTCCTCATCTTTATTCTGCATACACAAATATTAAATGTTGCTGGTTGCGTTTTGAGTTGTTCATTATTCTTTTGAAGAAAGATTTAACCTATGTTTAAGAAGTTATACTTTAAAAATGGTAATGCAAAGCATGGCATTGTAAAAGACTGATCAGCTCAAGACTTTTCAGTAACATGTATAGGAAGAGACTAAAACATGAAAAATAATATTGAGTATTCATTTTATTTCTTTAGCCACTGTACTACGCTTACTACGATTCTAGCATAAAATCAAATATTATATCCACCAATTATTTTCATCAGATTTTTCACTTTCCCTCATTATTTGAATTATAACTGGTAAGTATAGTTTACAGAAGGTGCACAAATATATAAATTATCAGCATTAAAGAGGATAGGAATAATAGTTAAATATTCAAACCTTGTATTATTAAGTTGCGGACCTTTATGTTATGTATCATACATGTAGTATGATGGAAAGATTATAAAAACTAGATGTTCAACAGCTGTACTTTATAAGTACAATTATTGGATGCTTAAAATTAAAAAAGTTTAAAAGCAATCAGGAAGTAGTGTCAAGCCACTTTTGTTTTGCTTCATGAACATCAGCTAACTAGGAATTGAGCTTGACTCAGAGAAAGCTTGTCTTTCTGTAAACATAATTAAGTTATAATCAATTTTCTGTCTAGATTAAATGCAAAGAATTGATCGCCGGAGAATTAGAGGACTCTACATTACAATCTATTGCAGCTAAGAAAATAGAGATAAAGGAGAAAAAAGAAAAAAAACATAAAGTTGATGAAGATGAGATTCAAAAAATGCAGTGAGTATTTCTCCATCTACATGCTTTGTTAATGCTAAATGAGTAGAGAAAAGGTGTATCCTGTTGTTTTGTCTTTAGGAAGGCAAGCTATGTTTTTTTCTGTCGGGGATTTTCAGAAATTAAGACTGTCTACTGGACACTTTATGGAAACTGTTTAGGGCACGGGTATCAAACTCGCGACGTCACATGATGTGTCGTGACATATCGTAACTTTTTTCCCATTGCCGGCAATGGGGTGGGTGCGGTTTTGGCATGACGCATCCAGCCCATGGGTCAGAAATTTGACACCCCTGGTTTAGGGGAATGTTCAATGTGATATCAGGTATTTTGTCATTTCTTTTTTCTTCTGTTCAATTTTGTGTGATTCTCAGGGATTACTTAGACAAGTATGAGCTGCAGTGTCTAGACAAGTCCCTGCAGTTTTCTTGCAAGGTTTTTCAGAAGTGGTTTGCCATCGTCTCTTCTCAGAACTGAGAGAAAGTGACTAGCCCAAAGTCATTCAGCTGGCTTTCTGCCTAAGGTGGGATTAGAATTCATAGTCTCTCATTCCTAGCCTGAAACCCTAACCACTACATCAAACCAGCTCTCTCAAAAAAGGCAACTCCCCGCATTGGCTGGGAATCAAACGCAGGGCTCCCACATGGCAGGCAAGAACTCTACTATTGAACTACCAGTGCAAAGCTTTTTTTTTTTTTTTGGGTCAATCATTTATAGGTAATTATCAACTGGCATTAAGTTGTACTTTCCTCTTCGGACTGTTTTTATTAACTTGCATATATGCATTTCCCCTTTCCAAAAAGAAAAGATTTTGTAGAGTGAATTGCTTTACAACTTCCTCACTTAGCTAAAAAACTCCAGTTCCAATTGCGGTCATAATTCAAGGACTATATTATTTGCAATATGTTCCAGTTAATTATTCTATGGATGCATAATTTTAATACGGTAAAAATACATATACAAAAGGTTCTTTTGGGGTTCTCCATTATTTTTAAAAGTGGGAACCATGTTTAAGAAGCACTGCAATAGGAGATATGTTGGCTTTTTTTCCTATTTTTTCCTGAAACCCAATGGTTTTCTGTGAATGGGACCTTATCTAGACGTTGTGGGAAGTTGTACTGGAAGGCATCTAGGCTAGGAAAAATGGGCAAAGTCACCCTCCTTTAACTAAAACGTTTAGAGCAAAATTCAGGAAATATCACCACTGAAATAAAATGCTAGATTTAACTCAGTGTTTATCAATGGAATGTTACACAATCTCACTAACTTTCTCACTTTATAATTTTAAATAAGCGCTGTAATTATTGTTTGCCACAGAATCCTGGTTTCTTCTTTTTCTGAAGAACAGCTAAATCGATATGAGATGTATCGACGATCAGCTTTCCCTAAGGCTGCTATTAAACGGGTAAGATTGATTTGCATGTGTTGATTGGTTATTTGTTGGTTATTTATAACAACCAAGCTCAAAGAGCACCAAGGACCCGTTATTTATCAAATTTAGAAACCGCCCATCTCCCTCCCAGATTTGTTGATGTGTATTGATTATTATACATGAATAGACTTATCTCACTTTCAGTTTACCATAAAATTCTGCTGCCGATACTGAGGTGGGAAATTCACATGTGTCCCCGGGATTACCTCTGCAGCCTTTCAGCACCTCAACTCTGAGCTGTTGAAAATGGTTGCCTTTTTTTCACTTTGGAAAGTGAAATTCTGAATTTTCCTTTTAAAAAGTGGGAACTGGAGATGGTTTCTTCCACTCCTATCCTTAAAGCCTTCCATTTCAATAGTACAGTATTTAGCTCTAGGGCAGTGTTTCTCAACCTTGACAATTTTAAGGCATGTGGACTTCAACTCCCAGAATTCCACAGCCAGCAATGCTGGGAGTTGAAGTCCACATGCCTTAAAATTGTCAAGGTTGAGAAACACTGCTCTAGGGGTTTTACTGGAGTTTTAAGGACTTAAGTAGGAGTGGGTTTGCTTTCTAGAGACTTTCTATTCCCATTCTCATTCAAACCTCAGAAAGCATTAAAAAGTCCTTTCCAGTGATTTCACCATCCATGGGGTTACGCTACCTGTGGTTTCCAGATGATATGGAGAAATGAGTTGCATCCCTGGGAAAAGCTGCCCACCTCTGTGCTCATGCTATTGTTCACAGTAATGTTCAGGATTGGAAGTAAAAGAAGTATCTAAAAAATGGGGTTCTCTGGAATTGCCTCTCCTCCTTTCTCAGCTGATCCAGTCCATTACTGGAACCTCTGTGTCTCAGAACGTTGTTATTGCCATGTCAGGAATTTCTAAAGTCTTCGTTGGAGAAGT
>NW_015396336.1:0-3388 GCF_001527695.2 Protobothrops mucrosquamatus
CCTCCCTTGGGCTGGGCCAGCTGGTGGTCGGCCTGCTCCGTCTCTGCCGCTTGCCAGCTACGCCTCGGCCGGCGCAGGGGGCGGAACCACGCATGCGCGGCGCTCCCGGGCAGGGAAAGTCCTCGACTTACGACCGGTTGGGTAGTCCTCGACTTACGACCGGTTTAGTCCTCGACGTACGACCGGTTTAGTCCTCGACGTACGACCGGTTTAGTCCTCGACTTACGACTGGTTGGGGTCACGGCATTAAAAAGGTTGAGAACCACTGGACTAGATGACCTCCAAGGTCCCTTCCAACTTTATTATTATTATTATTATTATTATTATTATTATTATTATTATTATTATTATTATTATTATTATCTTCTTTTGCATTTGGGCATTTGCGCTCTACCAAAGGATCGCTTCTTCCTTCAAGAGATGGAGGGATGACTTTTCAGTCTGTTCAGAGCTTCCCATCCATCCCCTTGGCTGCCTCTGCTCCTGTCGCTTCTTTTGTGCTTTCCTGGGATGCTAATTTATTCAACCTTTTTTTGCAACGGTTTTTGTTCATTTTAAGTGGGTTGTTTTTCCCCCTAGCTTAGCCGCTTTGTTGTTTTTGGGTAGAAAAAACAGCTGTATATTTCAGCAGAATCAGACCGGTCTGACAACGTCCTGTCAGCGGAGGCTGAGTGGAAAACACGATAGGGTGAGCCTTTTGGCAATCTGGGGTCTGCTTTTGTGTGTAAGTGTTGTGACCAGGTAATTGCGCAGCGAGACGTGCCAGCAGATAGTGACTGTACGATAACACTGTCAAAAGGAGCCCTTGTGATTGGAGGGCTCCTGTGCATTGTACAGCTTTTAATTTCCTGACGCGTTTGCGGGGGAATAAAACAGTCGCCACCAGGACTGCCCAGAGCAGCATCAAAGCATTCTGGAGATTTAGATCAGCTGAACTCTGTTACGTGATAGGCCAGTGGTTCTCAACCTGTGGGTCGCGACCCCATTTGGGGTCGATCGACCATTTCACGGGGGTCGCCAAGCAAGGCTGTCCGCCATTTTTTTCCCCTTTTCCGGCGGGTGCCTTACCTCCCTTGGGCTGGGCCAGCTGGTGGTCGGCCTGCTCCGTCTCTGCCGCTTGCCAGCTACGCCTCGGCTGGCGCAGGGGGCGGAACCACGCATGCACGGCGCTCCCGGGCAGGCACAGTCCTCGACGTACAACTGGTTGGGTAGTGCTCGACTTACAACCGGTTTAGTCCTCGACATACGACCAGGTTAGTCCTCGACTTACGACCGGTTGGGGTCGCGGCATTAAAAAGGTTGAGAACCACTGTGATAGGCAGAGTTGACCTCTTGAGGAGCTAATTCAGGGGTCTGCAACCTGGACAACTTTAAGACTTGTGGACTTCAGCTCCCAGAATTCCTCAGCCAGCTTTGCTGGCTGAGGAATTCTGGGAGCTGAAGTCCACAAGTCTTAAAGTTGTCCAGGTTGCAGACCCCTGGGCTAATCAGACCTTATTTTTTTACATCCTAGATTCACTTAACAACTGTGACAAGAAAGGGCATAAAATGGGATAAAACTCACAGAAATTTGGGGCTCAAATTGTGGGCATAAATCACGGACTACCTGTATGCCTGTTTCTTTAATTACGAGTGGCAATGAAGATTCTGGATGCGTCAAAATGATCGCTGCCGTGCCACTATCCATAAAAGACGCCTTTTTATTATTATTATTATTATTATTCTAAAATTCAGCTCTTATCTGGGTCACCCTAGCCCTGTTTAAAGTCGACATATCTCAGCCTTGGCAATTTGGAAGACGTGGGGCGCCAACTCCTAGAATTCTGAGAATCGAAATCCAGACATCTTCAAAGTTGCCGAGGTTGAGCAACACTCTTTTCAACCACCTCAACCACGTAGGCGAGATAATAGTTGGACATTTTTGGTTTTGTTTTTCTTTCTTTCTCCTCCTTTGGTCCTTGGCGACGTCCTTCATTAGCCGGTGTTTCTCTCCCATCCTTTCCAGGTCTTCTCAGTGGGCAAATGTCTCCGACCAACATTAAGCTAGAGAAGTTGGATTCTCAGCAAGTTCTCCAGCTGTGTCTCCGGTACCAGGACCACCTTCACCAGTGCGCGGAAGCCGTGGCCTTTGACCAGAACGCTTTAGTCAAGAGGATCAAAGAGGTGCGACGGTCTCCAGTAGAGGCGAAGTACAGCATGATGCACGCACAAACCCCTGCGCCCACTGAACTGGCTTGCCTGCTTTGTGTGTTGTTCCAAGTACAAAACGAAAACGTTCAGGGCAGGGATGCTGGTACTGGGGGGGGAATGGACAGGGGGGGGATCTAAGGACAGCAGCAGCAGCAGCAGCAACTCTGGGAGATCAAGGACAGGATAGATACTATACATTTTGAGGACTTTCTGCTCCCCTGAAAAGTCGCTTCTTTCTCTCTTTCTTTCTTTCTTTCTTTCTTTCTTTCTTTCTTTCTTTCTTTCTTTCTTTCTTTCTTTCTTTCTTTCTCTCTTTTCTTTCTTTCTCTTTCTTTCTCTTTTCCTTCTCTTTCTTTCTCTCTTCTTTCTCTCTTTCTCTTTCTTTCTTTTCTTTCTTTCTTTCTTTCTCTTTTCTTTTTTTCTTTTTATCTCTCTCCTTCCTTCCTTCCTTCCTTCCTTTGAAGAAAATACAAACTTTGGCTAAAATTCTTGCATTCGGCTCTCTCTCTCTCTTCTTTCTTTCTTTCTTTCTTTCTTTCTTTCTTTCTTTCTTTCTTTCTTTCTTTCTCTTTTTCTTTCTCTTTCTTTCTCTTTCTTTGTTTCTCTTTCTTTCTTTCTTTCTTTCTTTCTCTCTTTCCTTCCTTCCTTCCTTCCTTCGAAGAAAATACAAACTTTGGCTAAAATTCTTGCATTCGGCTCTCTCTCTCTTCTTTCTTTCTTTCTTTCTTTCTTTCTCTCTCTCTCTCTCTCTTTTCTTTCTTTCTCTTTCTTTCTCTTTTCCTTCTCTTTCTTTCTCTCTCTCTTCTTTCTCTCTTTCTCTCTCTCTCTTTCTTTCTTTTCTTTCTTTCTTTCTTTCTTTCTCTTTTCTTTTTTTCTTTTTATCTCTCTCCTTCCTTCCTTCCTTCGTTCCTTTGAAGAAAATACAAACTTTGGCTAAAATTCTTGCATTCGGCTCTCTCTCTCTCTTCTTTCTTTCTTTCTTTCTTTCTTTCTTTCTTTCTTTCTTTCTTTCTTTCTCTTTCTTTCTCTTTCTTTGTTTCTCTTTCTTTCTTTTTCTTTCTTTCTTTCTTTCTCTCTTTCCTTCCTTCCTTCCTTCCTTCGAAGAAAATACAAACTTTGGCTAAAATTCTTGCATTCGGCTCTCTCTCTCTCTTCTTTCTTTCTTTCTTTCTTTCTTTCTTTCTTTCTTTCTTTCTTT
>NW_015396336.1:4015-8398 GCF_001527695.2 Protobothrops mucrosquamatus
TTTAATGATAAATGATCACTACACATACACCAGCTTTCCAGCTGTGTCTGCATCTAGGATTTCTGAGGATGACTAATATGCTGTTATTATCGGAAGCAGAGGAGCTGGGAAATTATAGGCTTATAATACTAGGGTATAGAAAATATATAACGTCTCTCTATACTCTATAATCCAATTTTCTCTTGGAAAATTGCTTCCTATTTTTCCCCTCCCGGAGAGCCCAGCTCTTCCAGAGGTCATGAAAAGCGGCGTGTCGGGCTGGAATAAGAGCAGCGGTTTACCTTCTCGGAAGGGGGTTGAACTTTCAGAGACCGGATTCGATGCGGCTCCAAACCTAGAAAACCTCAGCATATTTACTGGATGCTACTAGAGAGATCCTGCATAAAATAAAGATTTGATCAGTAATAAATACATGATTAGAGAACTAATGGCAATAACTAAATTCTGGGGGAAACCAAGGTGGAAAAATTTATTTATTTACTTCTAAGAATTATATCAGTGCCCATCTTGTAGCACAGAACTCTAGGTAGCTTGCAAAAATAATAAAGCCAAGAAAACCAGACCCCTGACCCACAACCGCCCCCCCGTCATACAATCCCCAGGCTCTAAGAGGCTCTCCCTGCCCAGCACCTGGGGGGACACCCACCCTTTGTGACTTTCTGGGAGTGGGAGGGGAAAAAATGGGTAAAATTAGAATTGATTGCTAATTGGAAGTGTGGGCTGAGGAAGATGAAACAGGAGAGTGGTTCAGAAAACAGTGATTTTTATAGCAACAGCTAGAAAATCCTGCTAGTGAAAGGAAGCTTTGATGAACTGATGGGTTATGTGCTATCAAGTCATTTTGTTCTAGGGATCCCATAGATCAGGGGTGTCAAATTCACAACGGTCACGTGACGTGTCACAACTTTTTCCCCATTGTCGGCAATATGGTGGTGCGGTTTTGGCGTGACGCATCTAGCCTGTGGGCCGGCAGTTTGACACCCCTGACATAGATAAAAGAAAGTTAACAACCATTTATTGCAGGGGTCTTCAAACTTGGCCCTTTTATGACTTGTGGACTTCAATTCCCAGAATTCCTCAGCTAGGCACACGGGCAAACTCTGCTTGCTTTCAGGACTGGGGGGGGGTCATTTCTGGATAGTCTTTGTGCTCATCCCCATATAGGGAATTGCGGGGAGAGGATCTGTTGATGGTGATGGCCAATAGGGTCTCTCAAAACCCCTCCCGGAGTCGTTTTGTCAGGGTTAGGGGTCACCACACAAGTTGTAGGAAGAAAGAAATTCTTTTTCTTGTCGGGAAGGGAACCGTAATAACCCATGTCTGGCCCTGGTGGCGCAGTGGTTAGAAGGCAGCATCGCAGGCTGACTCTGCCCACCGCCAGCAGTTCGATCTTGACTGGCTCAAGGTTGACTCAGCCTTCCGTCCTTCCGAGCTCGGTCAAATGAGGACCCAGATGGTTGGGGGTGGGTGGGCGGCAATGTGCTGACTCTGTAAAACCGCTCAGAGAGAGCTGTAAAGTATTACGAAGCGGTATATAAGTCTAGAGCGCTAAGGGCTATTTCGTTGTTTTTTTTTACAGATGGATCTTTCCGTAGAGGCACTGTACGCGTTGATGCAAGAGCGCCAGAAGAGGTACGCCAAGTACGCTGAGCAGATCCAGAAGGTCAACGAGATGTCGGCCATCCTCCGCCGCGTCCAGATGGGCATTGACCTAACCGTCCCGCTGATGGAGAGGCTGAACGGCCTGCTGCCGGAGAACGAGCGGCTGGAGCCCTTCTGCATGAAGCCGGACAACAGGGAGCTCAGATCGTAGCTTCCGTTCGTCCGGCCATCTCCTCCCAGGCTTTGACTGCAGGACCTTGCTTGAAGCTTCAGGCTCAGGGTGAGTAGAAGACCCTCCGGGGACGGATGGAGAGGGCAGCCGCTTAGAAGGACACGCTACCCAGGACTCACGTTGGGCTGCCTCCGCGGCTTTTGCCCGCTTGCTTGCCCCTGCAGAGTGTGGTTTTAATCGAGCTGCGATCTCTGTCTTCCCTTCCTTCTACCACAGTTTTAGCTTTTTATTTCTAGGACACCTTGTGACCTCCAGGGACTACTGTCCAAGGAGGGTGTGTTAAAACCACCGTGGAGGGCATGCGGTCAATTCGCACAGACTCTTGGGCCTCGCCGTGGCCTGCCTCGTAAATGTTAGCCTCCCTTTCCAGAAAAGATAGCAGGTATACTGGACAAATGGGCTTTCAGGGGTCTTTGTTCACCGGCTGCCATCTTGTTGAGTAATCCCTAATAAAGATCTATATATAAAAAAAAAACACTGGTTCCCCATAAGACCCTTTGAAAAACACCCTTTCCTTTTTTTTGGCATTGGGTGGGAGAGACTGCTAGTTAAACGCATTAGCGCAGTGTTTCTCAACCTTGGCAACTTTACGATGTGTGGACTTCAACTCCCAGAATTCTCCAGCTAGCGTTGCTAGCTGGAGAATTCTGGGAGTTGAAGTCCACACATCGTAAAGTTGCCAAGGTTGAGAAACACTGCATGATTAGCGGGACTTTTAGGAAAGGCCAAATTTGTCTACCGGAAAGATTTGAGGTTCCTGGTAACGGGGCGTAGCTTTTTGCAGTTTCTAGCGAAATGTCCAAAGCCAAAAGGAGCCTTGTCCACCTCACTTGCACAACACAATGCACCTTGTGTGGGATGTATTTCCTTTTTGAGGTCTAATGGACTTCCCTCCCCGTGCAGTTTGGCTGTGTGCTTAAAGGACTTCTCGGTTTACGGGGCGGTTAAATGCTGTGGCTTGCTTGAGTTGTGGAACTGTCACGGCTAGGCAGTTCCGGCTGGGTCTGTCTTTTGCTCCCCTTTCCTCAGAGACTTTCTGAATCCATGCAGGTCTCCTTGAGTTGCCAAGATTGCTAATAAAAAAATTCTGTTTTATAAGAAATAGGAGCTATTTTTGGTTCGTGGCCGAAGGAATAGTTGGAAAAGAGCTAAGCCAGGGAATTCTCACTTTATTTACCTTATTCTTACAGCAGCTGGATGGGTCTTCCCCACCGTCCAAGATCATTCATGGGCAGAGCCTGCCCTGGGTACTCAGTTTCTCTTTCTTCCTCTGCACTTTTATCTGTGTTGGTGATATATTTTTTCCCCAGCATTAAAGCTAAAATTGCACGTGCACTGGAAACGTCTGTCAGAATAGCCTACGTCAGTGGTGGCGAACCTATGGCACACGTGCCAGAGGCGGCACTCAGAGCCCTCTCTGTGGGCACGCGGGCCATGCCCCGGAGATGGCAATCATCCCTCTTCAACCAGCTGCCCGCTAACTCGCCGAGGTCCCACATGGCTGGATGGATCCCAGGACCCATGCGCTCGCTGGCCTCTGTGTGCAGGGGCTGATGGTGTCAGGCAGCAGCTGTCCTGGCCCCCACCTCACCTTTCCCTGTGACAATGGCACCCCCGCCCTGCCTCGCCTCGCCTCACCCCGCAGGATGAGCCTCCTGCCCACCACCCCATCTGCCAGAGACCCCCTGGATCTCCCCCAGCCCTGCCTGGCCCCCACAGGCGTCCCTCCCCATGAGCAACATCGAGGTAATCACGCCCACCTTGGCTACACCCACCCAGCCTGCTATGACCACCACAGCCACACCCACCCAGTGGGCCACGCTCACCTGGCACCCGGCGATAAATAAGTGGGTTTTGGGTTGCAGTTTGGGCACTCGGTCTCTAAAAGGTTCGCCATCACTGGCCTATGTATTTAAAACTGACCTACTTTAGTCATAACCTTAGTGGCTTTGCCACAAAAGGAGGAGTGGATTTTTCCCCATTTTTATATGGACTGTGATCTGCCCTTCTCAGGAATTCATCCGAATCGATGCACTGGCCTGGCTTGAAAAACATTGTGCTTGAACTCATCTCTCTAATCCATTGGAGGACTAGTATCTTTCGTTTCCGTGCTTTGTTTTCTCTGCCGCAAAGACCATCGGATTTCAGGACCGGCCAGTGAGGACACCGTTGCCTCCCAGTCTCCAGAGACAAAACCTGCAGAGTCAATTTTGCATTGTGTTTGAGAAAAGAATACTTAATTGGGGGGCAGTCTCTGGACAAGAGGTCAAACGATTGGCATATTCCAAGCCATGGAGCATGTTTCCCTTGTACCTTTTAATACTATTATTACCTCAATAAGGTACGGACACCTTTCCAGGAAACCTCCAGCAGGTTTTTTCACTGGATCACTCCTACTAAGACGCCAGGATTACTTTGACTGAATCTGTCACGTCTCTATCCCGCTAGATCACCGCTACAGTCGGTCAGCTGTCTGCTGTCATTTCTTCGCGGCCATTAAAGGCCGTCACCTTTCTCCGCTCGGCTTTCCAAGGCTTTCCCTGAGTCCG
>NW_015396337.1:0-4567 GCF_001527695.2 Protobothrops mucrosquamatus
AGAGCTGAAGTAAGGCAGTTGGTTTTATTGGCCTTAACATAAGATTCGTCAAGCAGAAGATTAAAGGGGAGGCCCACTGGCAATAGGATCCAGGGTAAAATACACAAATTGCCAGTTGCTAATTAGTCCCCACTTTGCATCATAGCCACAGTCTCTTGATTTTTATTTTATTTTATTTTATTTACAAAAAGAAATAAAGGAACTAAAAACTGAAGAGCGAAGATAAGTTTAGCAGATCAGCAGAAGCATGCTGCAAAACTTTTCCTTGGTTTTACTATTCTAAATGGCAAAAGGGGGGGGGACTAGTTTTGATTATCATTCAAATGTAATATTGTCACAAAAGAACCTCCAGGATCTAAACATCTCTGGCTATAGTTGCATAAAATGAAGATGCTTTGGGATGATCATCAACTCGTTGTCAAGGCAAGGGTCACATATTCTCTGCAAATGTGTAGCATTTCAAATTCCAAGACCAAAAAGCTGATATGGTGTGCACAGGAACAGCTGTAGCACCTCTCTGCAGTTACAATAGCCACAATTTTTTGTGGTGCTGTACAGCTGCCTTCCACATTTGCCTTGTCATCCCAGGAAAGAGTCTTTGAACATAGAACGTAGAACATGGAGTGTAGAATATAGAACATAGAATGTAGAACTTAGAGCAGTGGTGGCGAACCTATGGCACACCTGCCAGAGGTGGTACTCGGAGCCCTCTCTGTGGGCACGCATGCCGTTGCCCCAGCCCCACCTCCCCGCAACCCCAGAGGAGAGGCTCCCCCAGGCATAGCCCACACAGAGTAGCACAGCCAAGCACATGGCAGCCGGGAAGCAGGGGCAAGACTCCACTCTCGCGCCCCATCACGTGCAGATGATGCTGCGGGGTGCGGGCAGAGGGCATGGCTGCCATGGTGCTGCAAGGCTGCCTGGGTGATCTGTGGTGAGTGGCCCTGCAGGTGGGCGTAGCGGGGGGCAGAGTGGGGGCGAGCCGGAGGGTGGGCCAGGAGTGGGCCGATTTTGGGGCACTCGGTCTCTAAAAGGTTCGCCATCACTGACTTAGAACATGGAACGTGGAACTTAGGACTTAGAACATGGAACATAGAATGTGGAATGTAGAACATGGAGCATGGAACGTAGAATATAGAACATAAAACAGAACATGGAACGTAGAACATAGAACATAAAACATAGAACAATAGAGTTGAAAGTGACCGAGCAGGGGGTTTGATTTACTGAGTTGGCACTTTCTCATCTCAGCAAGCATCATCTTGCCTTGAAATCTGAGGTTCTGCAGTTCTGTTTGTCAATGATAGATGGTGTCCATTCTTTCAACAACAGGTAGTCCTCAACTTACAATAGTTCATTTGGTGACTGTTCAAAGTTACAATGGCACTGAAAAAAAGTGACTGATGACCGTTTTTTACATTTATGACCATTGCAGCATCCCTATAGTCACATGATCAAAATTCGGACATTTGGCAACTGTTTCCTATTTATGATGGTTGCAGTGCCCTGGGGTCATGTGATCCCCTTTTGCAACCTTCTGACAGGAAAAGCCAATGGAGAAGCCAGTTTCACTTAACAACCATGTTAACTAACTTAACTGCAATGATTCACTTAACAACTGTGGCAAGGAAGATTGTAAAATGGGTCGAAACTCACTTAACAAATGTCTCACTTAACAACATAAATTTTGGGCTCAGTTGTCGTCATAAGTTGAGGACTACCTGTGTTGTACTGTACTGTTTTGTCATTCTGCAGAATATGAAACTGGGATCTAGTGCATGCAAAGCAGCATGGCTGTTTCCCCTCTAAAGCGGTGTTATCTCAACTTGGGAAAATTTAAGATGTGTGGACTTCAGCTCCCAGAATCCTTCCAGCATGCTGGTTAGGAAATTCTGAGAATTGAAATCCACACATCTTAAAGAACAGGTTGAGAAATAATATTCTAAAAAATAAAAACCTGGGCTATTTTGAGACCGTTAATTTTCAGTGAGCACATTCACTTGGCATTGGTTCGTACGTGCAAATTTTGTTTGTTAAGAACCAACTATTCACAGCACTTAAACTCATAGATAATTACGCCACACACCCAACACCAACAATATATCATCCAACAGAATTTCTTGTTCTTTAGCACCCTAACACATACTTCCCATCAGGAAAAGCTTTAAATACTATCGTAAGCCTCTGCAGATCTTAGACTCTTAAAACTAATTCTGGAATATATTAAACAGTTATTGGCTTGTAGTAGGCCTGCACCATTTGACCCTCTCAGTTGAACATAACATACTATTTAAATACCAAAACTATGGATAGCTGGCAGTGGTTCTAGTTTTGGAGTCTCAGAAAGCAAAATTCTGATAGAGTCCATGATAGGTCTCAACAAATGGTTGTCTAGCTTGGTAACAATAACAACAATAACAATAATAATAGAGTTGGAGGTCTTCTAGTCCAACCCCCTGCTCAGGCAGGAAACCCTATACCATTTCAGACAAATGGTTGTCCAGTCTCTTCTTAAAAATTTCCAGTGTTGGAGCATTCGCAACTTCTGGAGGCAGTTTGTTGTAGATTGCAAACAGCTGTAGGCTCACAGTAACTAGGATACATTATTTGCATTTAGTAGAAGTGATAATTGCAATTTATAAATCTACATTCTAGAACTCAGCATCTATTGAGTTTCATAGTTGTTGTTTCTTATGTTACGGATATTTTACAGTAGTTATTTTTATTGGATGTATGATTTGACTCTGAATAAAAATACTTAGGATTATGTTTACTTCATTATGGGAGAGAACTGGTAAAACTCATTTTAGGAATCCAAAGTCAAATCAGGAAAACGTATTGATGGATTTTCTATTGAATCTGGTATCATTGCTAGTTTGCTAAAAAGTTGTTTAACAATGTTTATTATGTTACATGTGTTTCCACTCCTCACTATAGAAAATACTAAATAAGATTGCAATCTTATTGCCATTCACATAATTTTTTCCCCAAAAAACAAGTTGGATTTATTTCTAAATAAACATAGGTGGTATCAGAAATTTACTTTTAAAGGTTTCAGTTTCATTCTTGTTTCATGCTTTGGTGATGGCGCCTAAATTGAATTTCTAGGAACTCCCACTTCATGAAAGTCCTAGAGTTATCCTTGGTAAATGTAAGCTATTTAAATGGCTTGCAGTTACTACCTTTCTATGTACGTTCTTTAATCCAGCTTTTAAAATTGCAAGTAGCACAAAAAGTTTATAAATGTTCTGTTTATCTATTGTTGAAAGTGTATAGCCTCAATAAAACTTTTAAAAGTAAAAAGATTGTTTTATTCCCTGCCCTTTTCTGAGATGTAACCAAAGAGACTCACTT
This sequence comes from Protobothrops mucrosquamatus, assembly GCF_001527695.2. NCBI lineage: Eukaryota > Metazoa > Chordata > Lepidosauria > Squamata > Viperidae > Protobothrops > Protobothrops mucrosquamatus. The sequence goes on from NW_015396337.1 coordinate 3,355, forward strand.
TATTGACCAGGTTCATTAAGTACTCAGGCAGAAATAATATTAAACACAAATTCAAGCAAGGAACTAGACAAGGCATGTTTGGTGGATGTTTCACTTAAGATTCCAAGAACAATAATCATATATCAAATGATTTACCACTTCTCCAAAAGGTACTATCACTATGTTTGCATAGATCTTTTCTCAGAGAGATTAAACAGTTAGATAACCAAAAGGAGTAGGTTTCTGCCAAGCTGAAGACCCAGAAACCACAGATTGTTGCTATCCAATGCGAGTGGAGAAAGGTTTACATGACAATTGCTGATTATTCCCAATAGACCGTGCTCTAAAAAGTCACTTTGCTGTCTACATAAAAGAGAAAAGCTTTCCTAGGAGGTGGGTGGGAAGAGGAAAAGAAGGGAGACATTGAGACACCAGGGTTCAAGCAAAGTTTTATGAAGACGGTTAAAGTGCACACAGCTTGTAAAAAGCTTTAAAATGACAACAGGCTGTAGCCAATTCAGAGCCATCTTCTAATTGTATACTATAAGGATACACTGTAGAGTTTATGAGATGGTTAACATAGCCAACAGGTGATTGAATAGCTTTTCAGAGGACCAGATGAAAATCCTTATTCCACAAAACAGCATGAATTAAAAAATAATAATAATAACATGAATATCTTATATTTAGACCTTCCCTTTGGATTCTGCTCTTGGTAGAAAGCACTAAGATTTGGTATAAAGGATTGGGAAGATTGGATGGTTCACTGTGGGTATTAAAAGAGATTTAATTGATTAGTCCTGTAGGTAACCAAAGCTTTGAAGTGGCAGAAGTTATGTTTTTCTGATAGTATATGAACATTATGGGATTAATTGCTTTATTTGTTGCATTTATATCCCACTACAATAATTTTGATTCTTGGAAGATGGCTTGCACGGTACTAATATATTTCATCCACAAGAATACAGATGGGAGGATAAGATGAGGTAAAATGAGCCAGGTCAGAACCTTGGATGTAGGTCAGATCAAGACTAAAATAATAATAATGATAAAGTTGGAAGGGACCTCGGAGGTCATCTAGTCCAACCTCCTGCTCAGGCAGGAAACCCTATACCATTTCAGACAAATGGCTGTCCAGTTTCTTCTTAAAAACTTCCAGTGTTGGCGCATTCACCGCTTCTGGAGGCAGGTTGTTCCACTGGTTAATTGTTCTAACTGTCAGGAAGTTTCTCCT
>NW_015396337.1:4609-8398 GCF_001527695.2 Protobothrops mucrosquamatus
CCTCCTGCTCAGGCAGGAAACCCTATACCATTTCAGACAAATGGCTGTCCAGTTTCTTCTTAAAAACTTCCAGTGTTGGCGCATTCACCGCTTCTGGAGGCAGGTTGTTCCACTGGTTAATTGTTCTAACTGTCAGGAAGTTTCTCCTTAGTTCTAGGTTGCTTCTCTCTTTGGTTAGTTTCCACCCGTTGCTCCTTGTTCTGCCTTCAGGCGCTTTGGAGAATAGCCTGACTCCCTCTTCTTTGTGGCAGCCCCTGAGATATTGGAACACTGCTATCATGTCCCCCCTCGTCCTTCTCTTCGTTAAACTAGACATACCCAATTCCAGCAGCCGTTCCTTATATGTTTTAGCCTCCAGTCCCCTAATCATCTTTGTTGCTCTTCTCTGTACTCTTTCTAGAGTCTCAACATTCCTGGGTTCTATTATCAAGTGTCCCAAGTAAAGTTTGGCTGACATTAAAAATTGGGGTTCTTATTAGATGGATGGGGACTATAAACTCAACAGGAGAGCTATAAACTCAACAGGAGAGTCAGAAACAACAGGGGCAAAAAATCCCAGAAAGAGGCAATGTCTTCCAAATCCATATCACTTAATGTTTCCTCATTAAGCATAGAAGGGCTGGACATCTGTGCCATCAAGAGGTAAGCTTGACTACAGAAAGACTTTGCCTTTTTTTCTCTATGGTCAAATAACAGCCAAAATATTCACGTGTACACGATGTGAAAATGTCACTGTCTCAGGCTTGTATTTATGTGTTCTCGTTGTTTTAAATAACAAATCACTTTGGAACATGGCTGGAAAAAAATATTGCATAAATTAGTCTTCACCTAGTAAAACAGATTTAGACATTTGCTCAAAACCCTGTCTAAAAGAATGGTCTACTATGGAGGTACCAATGCTCCAGTTTTGGGATTATTCTTTCCCTTTTTTCCTTTTCTTCCTTCTCCCCCCCCTTTCCTTTTCCTTCCCTCCTTTCACATTCCTAGCTCAATTGTAGATGTCTGATAATTAATTCTGAAACTCAAAGGAATTCTACTGAGATCACCATAGTATTTACCATGCTGTAAAATTCTACTTAGACTTAAGGAATTCTCCACCAGCAAACACAAATACCACTTCATGTCCTTCATACCAGCATTTATGGGGTTTTTTTCTTCCAATAACCTACAGAACATTTGAGAATTTCCAACTTTGAATCATAGTGTCATGGACCGAATGGCCCAGAAGAGAAATAGTTTCTTCATTCTTCATCTTCTCATACCAGCTTTGTAGGTTTTGTAGGTTATAGCAACTCCTTTGGGAAGTTCCCCAGCTTTTGGAAACAATTTGGAGAATGGTAAACAGCACTTTGGATCCCAGCCAGTGACTTCAATAGATAACACATCATTTGCTTGTCATCTTATCTGAAAACAAATGTCATCCTGCAAGATAAAATATCTAAATGCACAGTGTTTCCTCATTAAGCATAGAAGGGCTGGACATCTGTGCCATCAACAGAGCAACTTTGTCAAAAAGGAACCAAGTCTTTGCTCACACTAAACTCCATCAATTAATTGGGAAAAATATTGTTTGACTGGATATGTGTGGCCAGAACTTGGGCAGGTGATCCTATCATGATTTTGGCTCTATCGTTTCCCTCTCAACATTGCAAGTCAGAACATCCTGTAGGCACAAGAAAAAAAAAGGCTGAATGGCTCCTTAGTGATAAATAAGACATTGCTCTCAACCACACTCTGTGGCTTAAAAGTAGCCTGTCCCTTTCAATATAGCCCACCTCATAGGTTTATTGAGATATAAAACTGCGAGGATGCTAGAAAACAAACATGCAGGGTTGAATTCCAGCATAGTCATTACTAATTTGTCCTCCTGGCTAATTTCATTCGACTGATTTCAGGAATTCCATTCAAAGCCTGATAAAACCTTGGTCCCACCCCTTCCCTGAGAGTGTTTTCACTTTACTAAAACTCTTGCATAAAAATCAGATTAAAGATGCAGCCTTGACGATATTAAAGGGTTAAAGCAGCCTCTTGACATGAGACTTTTTTAAAAAGTTTGTTTTAAATAGGATTGTTATTAATCACAAATATATCAAATATCAGCTAAGAAAAAAAAGGTATGAAACCCATTTGTTTTAGTGATTTTTTTTATAGCCAGCTACTTTTTGAATGACAATAGCTTTAATCAAATTCATATAAATGCATGGATGTATTCTTATAAGGAATGTGCAATGTTTAAATTAGAACCCCTTTGAGCACAGGATAGTTGGTTTGATCGGTTTCTGAGTGAAGCAATGTGCTTTGATTTCAGTTGTAGCATGAATCAAAACAAGTCTGTTTGGCTTTGGATGTGAATTCAAATGTTCCGTTATCCACTCCAAATGTTCTGAAAATGATTGACTGATACCACACTGCAGGACCCCATTCACGCATTCCAATTTAAGGGCATATGAAATTTATTAGCATGGTGTTCAGCATGAGTAACAGTCATGAAAAAGCCACAGTCTGATGGCCAATTGCACCATATACGGTAAGGAGATCAGTTAGGTAGTCCTTGCTTAATGACTATCCTAATTAATGACCATTTGAAATTACAATGGCACTGAAAAAGTAACTTTATAACCTGTCCTCACACTTATGAATAATGCAGTGTCCCTGATTGTGATTGATTTGGGCAGGCATTTACAACTGCTGCAGCATCCCACAGTCACATTTGCCATTGTGCATTTCACAGCCAGTTCCCAACAAGCAGAGTCACTAGAGAAGCTGGCAGTAAAATTGCAAGATGGTGTTATATGATGTCTCAATCAATGACCATGGAGGATGCACTTAACTATTGTGGTGGAAGTGAGGTTGTAAGTCCATCATGGTCAAGTGGTATCTGGTGTACCAACTTAGCAATGGAGCTGCTGGTCCTAATTGTAGTCCCTAAGCAAAGACGATCTGTAGATCAGAGTTTGTCCAAGGAGTTGAGCAAGGGGAGCAAATTTTCACCTATCAAGTTCCATCTGAACAACAATAATAACAACAACAACAAAAACACGGCTCAGGACCAATCAGTTTTTGTGGGTCTTCACTACCTTTTTGTGAGCCAGCACCAGAGATCGCTGATTGTGAAAGCATGGTATCTTATTAACAGGTTGTGGCCCCTGCCCATCAGAAGTATTTTTTCCAGACAGTGGGAGCATTGGTGGAGGAGGAAGATGAATATGAGAAGGAAGGAGAGAGAACTAGGAAGGATGGTAAAATTAGAATATTTGATTAGCAAAAATTCAATGACTACATTTATTACTGACTGGAAACCTCTTATGGACTTTTTGCTGAATAAAAGAGAAAAATGAACTTGTGATTTATGACTCTGAAGATTAAAAAGAGTAGCTTATGGAAAGAAGGAAATTATGAGGCAACTTAGAGAAAGAGGGTAAAGTAAAAAATGTATATATAACTACACTGTCAAGAAGATTGGAAATTGCTTCTTTATGATCTTTCTTTTCCTTTCCTATTTTCATTTTTCACTATTTACTACTACTGCTTATTATCTTTATTTGATTATAAATAAATATTTTCTCTTATGGTTTTTACTTTGTTAAAAGGGAGGGAGTGGCTCACAAGACTGGGATGCTGGGCTGATGATAACCAAGCCCGCATTCAAGACCCAGTTGCTGCCATGGGATGGGGTGAGCTCCTGTCTCACGCTCCACCTCTTGCCAATCCAGCAGTTCAAAAGTAGGTGACATTAAAGATTTAGGAAAGATTTCTTTAATAAAAATTAGAGAAGAAAGTAGGAGCAAG
>NW_015396338.1:0-8397 GCF_001527695.2 Protobothrops mucrosquamatus
AGCCTCTGTGTTCTGGGAAAGCTGCACCTGGTTGTCCAAGAGGAACTTGGTAAAGGTGTTGATAGGATTGATGGCTTTGAGGGTTATAGCTGCATCTTTAGCCCACAACAGATTTGGGCCAAATACTACTGCCAGATTGGCATTGGTCATCTTGTTGATATCGCTGTTGGCAGAGACCTACATGTGAAGTAACGGGAGAAAAAGAGGAAGAAAAAATTTAAACACTCGGGGGAAAAAAACAGGAATTTGATTCAGTGCTTCTTAGCTCCTTACCATCTATTCAACTCTCAGGTTACACATAAAGACCAAAGTTGTCTTGCATATAAAATAGTGATATTTGGAGTTTAGAATACCTGCTGTTTAATAGACTACTGGTCTTTAGTTAAAAATTCTTCCCCGTTTACGGAATTAGTCATCTGCTAATTTCTTTTAGTGTGTTGCTTTCAATCTTTTCTGGAATAAAGTAACAAAAATCTAATTGGTAGATATTTATTTGTTCAATTTATAAGCCACTTCAACTGTCCAAGGACATGTGAGCAACTTGCAACAGAGACATTGCGAGTTATCTTATAAATTTGATTGATTTAAGATATGTATAAAGCTATCCACTTTTACAATGACTTTGGATGTGTAAAAACATACGATTATTATTATTATTTTTTAAAAAAAGATCTGAAAAACTGGCCCTTTCTCCAGGCCTTCGGTTAGAGTGGATTTGCAGGATTTATTGTCTTTTAATGGTTGCTTTTCTTTTGAAGTCTGCAGGCATTTTATTATTTTTTAAATTATATTGTATGACTGTTTTTACACATCCAAAGTCACTGTAAAAGTGGATAGGGAAGGAAACATCAAGAATAAAGAACTATTATCTTAAGATCAGTGTAGCGTCATAAAGTGTCTTGTGTCACACTTGAAGACCTTTCCTAAGTTGACAACATGACTGGGGCCATGCATATATTGGGCTTCTTTCCCACACAGCAGGTAAGACTACTGAAAAGATACATCTCTGAAGTCTCGCAAGGTGTCATAATTTTAACAATGGGACTTAGAATGTGCTTAGTCTGTTAGATCAAATAGGCCAGCCAGGTATAACTACTAAGACTGAAAATCAGGCTTGTCAGATGCTATATTTTTTCTATCCTGCTGTATGGAGTAGAGAGTTGGTCTCTGACAGAAGGCCACCTGAAGAGACTAGAAGCATTTGAAAGGTGGATTTACAGGCAGCTGTTACGTATAAACTGGGTTGACAAGATCAGAAATGAGGAGGTGATAAGCCTCCTGGGAAAGCCAAGGGAAATCATCAAAACAATTAAAAAACAAAAGTTAGAATATTTCGGTCATGTGATGCGACACCCAGAAAAATACGGCATACTCCATTTAATCCTCCAGGGAAAGATTGAAGGCAAACGAGGTCCAGGCAGAAGAAGAACATCGTGGCTTCAAAATCTAAGGGACTGGTTTGGACAAAACTCAGCAGCACTTTTTCGTGCGGCTGCTGATGAAGAAGAAGGAGGAGGAGGAGGAGGTATAACTAATTTAATTCAATCAGAATAGAGCTGGAAGGGACCTTGAAGGTCTTCGTCCAGCCCTCCGCTAGAGCCTAGAAGCAGGCAGCCTCATGGATAATCGGGATGAGCCTCAAAGAGCTTTAAAGATGACTAACACACATACACAAGCACATACAAATTTATATATAACTTTTGGCAATCTTGTTCACCTGCCGCAGAATAGGGATACAGGTTTCATATCTTGTCCCTTATACTCTTAGAGATGCTTTCTATCGCATGGATAACCCTGAGGAAAGGGGAGAGGAGATGCTGCATAGGAAATCATCAGATAAGAGGCACAGGCCAGGCACCCGTAATTGTTTAATGGTCAGAGTCTTAGGAAGGACCCACCCTAACGGCTCTAGCAGTAAAAGTGGCAGGTGGGAAGTTTGTACTTACGAGGTTCTGTTAATGTGACCTGACAATAAAGTAGACTTAGTTCATCTGGTCGTGTTTCCTGACTGGTTTCATTGGGAAAGCCAACATCAATCTTGCAAGTCTGAAAGTACAAATGTCTTGCCTACCGCTTTTAAATGCTAGGAAGGTGTGTCATTCCTAGGTTTCTTCTTCGACAAACAATTGAAGGCTCCTGTCTCTTTTGTCTGATGGTTTCTTAGGCAATATTTCCTTCCCCCGTTCCTCAAACATTATCTATGCATTGCATCACACTAACAAGGAATTAAATTCTGTAAGTATTAATTTGATTTACATTCCCTACATTCACTTTTAATTTTGTTTTTTTACCACACAACACATAATGAGGTGCACTTTGGCACAGTGGTTAAGGCATTAGGACAGGGGTGTCAAACTCAATTTCATTGAGGGCCACATCAGCATTGCGGTTGTCCTCGGGGGGCCGAGTAGGTGTGGCCAGGGTGGGTGCGGCCAACTGGGTGGGCGTGGGTGGAGTGTGGCCTACTGGGTGGGCATGGCCAGCTCTACATCGTTCGCGTCAAGGGTGCCTATGGGGGCCTGGGCAGGAGTGGGACAGATCTGAGGGTCTCTGGCAGAAGGGGGTGGGACCAGAGTAAGCGCCAAGGCATGGTCCACTGGAAGAGCCTGCCGAAACCCCTCCCCCGGAGCCCATCAAGCCGGATATGTGAAGTGGGCAAGGGCCATTTGCTGGCCACTTCCAGGCGATGCATTTCTTCATTCCTCACAAAGGGTGACACCTCCCCAGCATGCACCCAGGAGGTGGGACAGACGCGGCAGGGGCTTGTTCCTCGCTGTTTCCAGACAGCCTTGTGGAGCTAAGACTGAATGCGTTTCAGCATAGATGGCCACCACAAAATTGTACATTGGCTCCCGGCTGGCCGGGGCCGGGGCCAAGGCAGCAGGGGCCGTTCCCTCATTGTTTCCAGGATGGCTTCGCGGGCCACATGAAACCACGTCGCGGGCCGCATCCGGCCCCCGGGCCTTGTGTTTGACATGTCTGCATTAGGATATAAACTGGGAGACCACGAGTTCTATCCCACCCTAGGCAGCTTTGGACCAGTCACTCTCTCTCAGTCCTAGGAAGGAGACAATGGCAAACCACTTCTGAAAAAAAAAAATCTTGTCAAGAAAACTGCACGGATTTGTCCAGGCAGTCTCTGAGAATTAGATACAACTGAACAAAAGAAGAAAAAGAAACATAAATCGTGGCAAGAAAATGGATATATATGGTATATATAGTGATCAGATTTCAGCATGGATATAGACATTTTGTAATTACTGCTCAGCAATGAAGTGCTTTGGTGGAACCTGAGCCCGATCCTTTCACAAGTAGAATATTTGTCAATGACTGGGGAAAAGGGATCAGGATGGAGCGCTATAGAAGATTGGATACACAGAAAAATTTGGGTTCACCTATTTTAGCATTTTGTTTCCAAACAGTGACTAATAATAGCTTGTTTAACTTGTATTCTGCCCGCCTTTCCACAACTCTGGGCAGCTCACCATAAACAAATAAAAAAATTGTGATAAATTCAATCAAACATGAAAGATTAAGGATGACAAGAATGTGGAAGCAAAGGGCCTTACACTCCCTCACCAGAGTGAAGATCAATGTCTTCACAGGCCTTCTAACCAGTGTATCTCATATTCAAATTTAGGTTATTTCTAAACATACAGTTACACAAAATTAATGGAGGGTACCAGCCATATTATGACGATTAATAATAAGTGATAGGCACCCTCCATTAACTTTTCAAATTTGTTTTAAAATTACATAAGCTAACCATCATCACCACACCTTATGGCTGAGAATCTGAAAAGTATGTAATACACTAATCTCACCTGCCCAAGAAAGTTCATTAATAAACACAGAACTTGATAGTTTTCCTCTGGAAGAGTCTGAAGTGTTTTGCGAACAATATCTATACTCTTTTCTTCTTCCATACCTTAAAGGAAAAGAAAACAAGTGTGATAGGCACCAACATTCCCAATTCTAGTTAACATAGGGAGAGATTATCTTGCAGAGAAAAAATACTTGAAAAAAAAAAAAGTCTCCTAATCAATAGAAATTGAATTATATTGACTTGAAAAATAAGTCTTCTTTTCCTACTGTCAAAGAAAATCATAACTCTGGGTCAAGCATACTGAGAAAAGATTACTGATATGGGATTAGGACCATCTTGGTAACAACTCACTGTAGAAATTGACAACATCACTGTAGAGACCAAAGGTGAGCAGAGGCTCAGGCAGATCCCTCAAGAAGGTCTTGAGAATCACAGCTGGAAGATGCACATCCTCATATGTTGCAAAATCCACAGGCAATCCTGGGTAAGAGAGAATAAAGGGTTTCAGAGCAATAGCCAAAGCTTAACCTGCAATATGGCAGAAGTTCCACGTGCCAAGGGCAAATTTAAAGCCTATACAGAAGGGAAAGACAAATGGAAGGGACTACCTCGAGCAGATATTTACCCATGTTGTATTTCTGTTGAACCTCTCTTACTGTTTGTGTATTTGCAGATCGCCGGAAAATCCCCTGTGTGGTAAGAGCTGAAAGAGGCGGGAAGGGAAAGAGCTCAGAGTAATCATATTATTACAAACATGAGCAATAAACATTATGTAGCCCTAAAAATAATGTATCTATTATAGAATTGGACAATAAAGCAAGAAGATTGCAAGTTCTCCAAATGATTTAGAGAAATTTTGCCCATGATATTTACAAAGAAACAGTTTACAATACTGATATATATAGAATTCCACTGTTTTTCAATGTGAAGTTAGAAAAATACTAAGACATCTGAAAATATCTAAGCTGATCCAAGCAAAAAAAAAAATCCCTGTAGGGGATACCAGAGGGGGCAGAGCAGTTTGAACATGGATTCTCCTTGCTCTTACCATGCTGTTGTAGATAAGCAATGGTTTCTCTGATCACCAATGGGATAGGATTCCGGTCTGAGTTCTTCTCCCTCAGCCTGTTGGTAGAGGAGAAGCTTATATAATGTTTATCTTTCCTTTGCAAGATGCTACAAATAATTTTATACCAATCTTTCTAAAAGAATTGCTCACACGACACACATATTATTTGGGAGGGGTGGAGAAAAGACCCTGAAACTAGCTAATATCCAAGGTCTCTCTGGCCAAGATCTTGGTAGCTCAGCCTGGCAGAATAAAATTAATTACAGCAGTAATTGGATTGGAAACATTGATAATATTACCAGAGAAAGTGTGCAGGTATCACTAGTACATCAACTAAAATAAAGAGATGGAAATACTCACTGTTGGAGAGAAACTCCAAACTGCTGATTTGGCAGAGGCGGACGGGGTGGTGTTACTTTCTGAGGCACCTGGGTAGGTTTTTGTAGTGATCTCAGATACTCATCATACCTACAATGAAAAAAACATTGGTATGTATGAAATCTGTCCTACGCTAAAAATTCTTACTTAATTAATATCCATTGATGCACTACTTTATGAAAGAATGCCCTACAATATACCCTCTAGAACAACTAACTAACAGAAAGTTAGAAACCCTCTAATACAGACATGTCAAACTCGCGACGTCACGTGACATCGCGCGACGTATCGGAGCTTTTTTGCCATTGCCGGCAATGGGGTGGGCGCGGCTCCGGTATGATGAAACCGGCCCGTGGGCCGGCAGTTTGACACCCCTGCTCTAATACAACTGAGCAGAAAAGTAATTTGGAATGACCAGGTTAGATCTAAAGATGACACCTAAAACTATCTCTGCTTAAGAAAGTTAAGAGTAAGTTCTCAAATACAAGGTAAAGGAACAATAAGACAGTTGAATAACTGGGAGAAAGTATCCAACACAAAGGCTGTAAAAAGGAGGATTAAAAATGTCTCCCCATCTTTTGCTGGGAGACATCAAATGGTTTAAAGTACAGATAGTCCTCGACTTATGATCACAATTGAGCCCAAAATTTCCGTTGCTAAACAAGACAGTTGTTAAATAAGCTTTGACCCATTTTATGACTTTTCTTGCCACAATTGCTAAGTGAATCACTGCAGTTAAGTTTGTAACACTATGTTAAGTAAATCTGGCTTCCTCATTGACTTTGAAGGTTGCAAAAGGTGATCACATGACCCCGGGATACTGCAACTGTCATAAATACATGCCAGTTCTCAAACATCTTTGACCCATTTTATTACTTTTCTTGCCACAATTGCTAAGTGAATCACAGCAGTTAAGTTTGTAACACTATTGTTAAGTAAATCTGGCTTACTCGTTGACTTTGAAGGTTGCAAAAGGTGATCACATGACCCCGGGATACTGCAACTGTCATAAATACATGCCAGTTCTCAAGCATCTGAATTTTGATCATGTGATCATGGGGATGCTGCAACAGTTGTAAGTATGAAAAACATAAAAACATAAATCACTTTTTTCAATGCTATTGTAATTTCAAATGGTCACTAAATGGTTGCAAGTCAAGGACTGCCTGTGTCACGCCAAGTATGCAAAGAAATCAAACTCTGAAGGCCCTTTTCTTGACTCCCCTTCTTAATACATCATCCTCCATTTCAGAAGCTGGAAATAAGCAAGTCAAAATAAGCAATCTGTTCTCACTTTAGCACCTGGCTTGGGATTCCCAACTGTTCCAACTTCACATGCTCCTCAAGGTCACTCAGATAGTTTGCATAGAATATCTTTCTTCCAAACTTAAAGCTGCAAAACAATTGACAGCCCGGTACATGAAAAATAAGTATTATTACACTCAAGCATGAGCTGAACAGAAAAAATTGGCACTGAGAAAGATGCTCTTCTGCATTAATTAGAAGGATATACTATCCTATTGTCCTTACACCATTGGCAATTTATATATTATTAAAATTCTTCATCTTTAGATTTTAAAGTGGACTAAATCTGATCCTTTTCCAAATGTAGTGCCACAGTTATATATAAAAAAAACTTCAGTCTTTTGCAATAAATCATTTAGAGAGGATAATAAATCCTCAGTAATCAGTTGGAGGATTTCCAACACTAAACAAAAGTTAAGAATTTTTGATACCCGTAGGGCAAAGGCACTTGTTTAAGATATGTAAAAACAATATTCCTAAAGTAGCCACATTATGGAAACTTTTAGTAAATAAGAGTGAGTTTCAGTATCATTTTTCCTAGTGCCTGGACTGCAGGCAATATTTGCACTATGTCAGTGGTGGCGAACATATGGCACGGGTGCCAGAGACGGCACTCGGAGCCCTCTCTGTGGGCACACGTGCCGTTGCCCCAGCCTTGCCTCCCCCCACGACCCCCTCCTCTCCAGCAGCCCCCCTGAAGGAGAGTCGCCCTCGAGGGTGGCCCACACGGAGCAGCGCAGCCAAGGACATGGCAACCAGGCAGCATAGACAAGAATCTGCCCTCACACTCCATCATGCAGTTGATGCTGCAGGGCGCGGACAGAGGGTATGGCCGCCATAGCGCTGCTGGCTACTTGGGCGATCTGCGGCAGGCCCTGGAGGCGGTGAGTGGTCCTGTGGGCAGGCGGGGCGGGGGATAAGGGGGCAGAGCGGGGGAGGGCAGGGGGTGGAGCAGGGCAGGGGCCAGTTTTTGGGTATTCAGTCTCTAAAAGGTTCGCCATCACTGCACTATGTTATAAAGAAAATATTTAGAAAATAGGAAATATGGTATTCTTTTTCCTTCTGAGGTGCATGTAGTATAAGTCATATGATATCAAAACTAACTCTAGAGGAAAAAATGCAAGAACATTTTGAACAAATATGGAACATTATAGTAAAACTATAGCATTGTGGTATATGAGATGAACATATAGAGAGGTGGCCTTGTTATATGCCATCTTATCCGCAATTTCATTGCTTGGAAAATCCAATCCAGTCCTGATTATTTGTACTGAACGATTTATGTAGTTCCAGTTTTAAAATATTTTGTCTATTTTGGACAAATATAATGGATGGGCTTTTGAATATGTGCAAAGTAGAATCACTTCTAGATGAGTAAGGTGGCATGCAAATCAAATCAATCAATAAAATAAAAGTATCTCTTTTCTTGGTTTCATCATGTGCAAATTGTTTAATTAGAAATAGAACTCCCATAACTGGAAATAAATTGACCCTACTGTGCTGAGATAATGTCGTGGCTAAAATATTAAACTTAAACTACTGCTACAAACAGTTGGGCTGTGACAGAAGAGTTCGAATTCTGAGAGATCCAGATGAAAAATGAAGTTATCTATATCCTCTCATAATATTCCATGAACTACACAGCACTATAATAAATCCTGGAATTGTAGTGTTAGAAGGTGCCATTTAAGCCATGCGGTCCAACTCTTGCTCAACACAGTAATCAAATTTAAATCATTCCCAACAAATGCCTAACCTCCACATGAAGACATCCAAGAACAGCCTACCATTTCTCAGAAGAATTGTTGAAGTGCTATTA
>NW_015396339.1:0-3821 GCF_001527695.2 Protobothrops mucrosquamatus
CAACATGCTCTTAATACACGCAACATTAAATATACATTTTCTTTATCATATTTTCCTGATAATGCACCTAATAAAAATAGTTCTGGTTTAAAATCTACATGTTTTCTTAACATCTTTTCTAGCCAAATATGTATTTTTGTCCCCAAAAAAATATTTATTTTTTTTTTGCTTTAGGGCACATCCACCTGGTTTTTGATTGCACTTCCAACAGTTACTAGGCATGTTTTTAAACATTTTTGCTAATCTCGCAGGTGGTTAAGTGCCATCTATAAAACATTTGATATCAGTTTTCTTTATAAGATGTTGCCATTGTCAAGTTTACAGTTTTATCTCCCAGAGATTTTGCCATTTTTTTCTATGTTGTGCCCAGGAATTTTGGATCTTGTTGTTTCAACGTGGCTAAGGGGCATCAGCTTGAGAAAGTTGGGTTGCCCCCCAATTGTTGAGTTTGCACAGCACACTGAGCTTGGATGTACAGGCCGTCTATTCATCTTACGACCACAATCGGGCGCAAGATTTCCGTTGCTAAGCGAGACAGTTACGACTTTTTTAGGCTGTGGCATGCCATTCCTGCCAGCAAGAAAACGGATTATGCACCGGTCGTGCGGTTTTGTCCCAAAACGTCAGAAAGAGAGCGAGGAGGTGTGGGTAAAGCATGGGTGTTGCATGGTTTCAGCAGGCAAACTCGGTTGTGGTCCGCAGCACGTCTGCCCTTCCTGCGCTGCCTCTTCTGTCTGCTGCGTCTTTGAGAAACTGACTTGTCTCCTAATCTGATTGTGACGTTCAGCTTTATTAGTGCGGGGCATGAAGAGACTCTGTCAGGGAAGCCGGAGGACATTCTGGAATTGATCGTCATGCAGGAATGATCAGTTGGGGTTTATTAGCTGGGGAGTCCATCTGTTTCCCTTCCCTTGCTCCGATCCCTAAGAGACGTCTCCAGGCTATCGCTCTTCGTTGGGGGCTTTGGGGTGGCGAGAAAGATGGGGCTAATGATGGATATTGTGTTCTAACCCGCTGGTCCTCCCCCTTTCTGTCTCTCTCTTCTCTGTCTCTCTATCTACCTACCTACCTACCTATCTATCTATCTATCTACTTGCCTGCCTGCTTGCCTGCCTATCTATCTATCTATCTATCTATCTATCTATCTATCTATCTATTATTTCTCTCTCCCTCTCTCTCTCTCTCTCTTTACCTTCCTACCTATCTATCTCTCTCTTTACCTTCCTACCTATCTATCTATCTACTTGCCTGCCTGCCTGCCTGCCTGCCTGCCTGCCTGCCTGCCTATCTATCTATCTATCTATCTATCTATCTATCTATCTATCTATCTATCTATCTATCTACCTACCTACCTACCTACCTACCTACCTACCTACCTACCTACCTACCTAATCTTTCTCTCTCCCGCTCTCTCTTTCTTTCTCTCTCTCTCTATCTCTCTCTCTCTCTCTCCTCCCTCCTTCCCTCCCCTATTTTAAGAAGAGAATGTTTCCATAAGGATATTGTAAGAGCAAGGGAAATGTAGCTGATTTTCATGAAACTAATGTACTGTAATATTTAACTCCAGAAAACAAATATGGACTTCAACCTCCTATATACTCAGATGCAAAAAAGAAAAGGGAGGGAAGGGGATGGGATGGGATGGGATGGGATGGGATGGGAGGAAGGAAGGAAGGAAGGAAGGATGGAAGGAAGGAAGGAAGGAAGGAAGGAAGGAAGGAAGGAAGGAAGGAAGGAAGGAAGGAAAAGGGGAGGAGAGGTGAAGGAAGGAAGGAAGAGGGGAGGGAAGAGAGGAAAGGAAAGATAAAAGAAAGAAAGGTAAGAAAAAAGGAGAAAGGAAAGATAAAATAAAGAAAAGTAAGAAAAAAGAGGAGAAAGGAAAGATAAAAGAAGGGGAAATGGAAGGGAAGGGAAGGGAAAGAAAAAAAAGATAAAAGAAGGGGAAATGGAAGGGGAAAGGAAAGGAAAAAACATTGCAACCTTTATTAGAAAAGCATATTTTCATATTACTTTGGCTTATCAATTCCTGTGTGGGTGCATGAACACTGGAGGGGAACGGCATGCGCATGATGGCATCCCGGTGTGTGTGTCAGAGCAGTGTTCGGTGAGGGGAGTTACTGTGGTTTTGCTGGAGGCCATTGCAGAGTTAATACATACCAGGTAGTCCTCGACTTACAACCATAAGTCATAAGTCGGGACAGTGATAAATCAGGTCACCCGTGAAGTGACTGACCTGATTGTGTTACCTTTTTTGTGGCACTGGTTGTAAAGCGAATTAGCCATTAAGCGAACCCTCGCTTCGCTACGGGCGGGCCTTTGCCCGAAACCAGAAGTAAAAGCTAGTTTTCAGCCACACGGTTGTGAGTCACAAGTGTGGAATGCTGCAAACAGCAATAAATGAGTCTCGAGTGCTTGAGGTTTGATGACATTACATTAACCAGTGATCAAATCTAGAACGTTCTAGGTTAGTCTGTCAGAACTTCAGATGGTCGCTAAGCAGCCGCTCGTAAGTCAAAGACTATTTGTAGATCAGGGGTCTTCAAAATTGGCCCTTTTATGACTGGTGGACTTCAACTCCCAGAATTCCTCAGTCGGCCATTTTGATGACAGTGCGGGCTTGGATCCAGACCAGGGGTCTTCCAACTTGGCTCTTTTATGACTGGTGGACTTCAACTCCCAGAATTCCTCAGCCAGGCATGCCAGCTGAGGAATTCTGGGAGTTGAAGTCCACCAGTCATAAAAGGGCCAAGTTTGAAGATCCCTGTTGTAGATAGGTGGTTTCCCTCACTGAGGTGGTCGTTGCTCACAGTTCTAACAGGATGTGCATAAATCAAAAGAGCCCCAGAATTACTCTTGAGTTACCGCCCTTTCTTAATACGTACAAGGCCTATTTAAATTTGCTTCACTCATCACTGCTGAGTAATAACCCCTCAAAGCTGATAGTAATGGTAGAAAAAGCAACAGGCATGATTCCGAAGGACAACAGCTCTGTAAAATCAGGACCTTATAAACTGTGTTGCCTTTATTTAAGATGCATGGCAGAAGACTGAAAGGAACCAATAAAAAAAACAAAATCAAACTAATTTAACTTGGAAGAGGTCTGGAAGAAAGCCTTGCCAATTTTATGAGCCTCGGGCATTCAAGGTCTCCACAAAAGGGAGACCCAGCAGATTCATGTTTACTGATATGGAACATTTGTGTGGCTGCCCAACTCAAAGATTGTGCAAAATTGGAAAATGATATTTGATCCCCAGACATTTAAAGCTTTAGAAACCATAAACAGAACCCTGTCAGTCTGTCTGTCTATCTATCTCTTCCTTATATCTGCAGTATCTCTATCTTTCTATAATATTTATCGTCTGTCTGTCTGTCTGTCTGTCTATCTGTCTATCTATCTATCTTCCTATATCTGCAGTATCTCTATCTTTCTATAGTATTTATCATCTATCTATCTATCTATCTATCTATCTATCTATCTATCTATCTATCTATCTATCTACCTATCTATCTACCTATAGCTGCAGTATCTCTATCTTTCTATAGTATTTATCTCTATCATCTATCTGTCTATCATCTATCTGTCTCTATCTGCAGTATCTCTATCTTTCTATAGTATTTATCGTCTATCTATCTATCTATCTATCTATCTATCTATCTATCCAACTGTGCCTGTTTATCCATCTTCCTATCTTTATCCGTATTCATCCAACTTTCCACTCTCTGTCTGTCTATCTCTATCTAGCTATCTTATATGGCACTTCAATCATGAGTGATCATATTTCAAAAATAATACAATCAATAACAAATATAAACTATCCTGT
>NW_015396339.1:5491-8396 GCF_001527695.2 Protobothrops mucrosquamatus
GAATCTGGGTTACAACAATAATAACAACAATAATAATAAAGTTGGAAGGGACCTTGGAGGTCATCTAATCCAACCCCCTGCTCAGGCAGGAAACCCTATACCATTTCAGACAAATGGCTGACCAGTCTCTTCTTATAAACTTCCAGTGTTGGAGCATTCACCGCTTCTGGAGGCAGGTTGTTCCACTGGTTAATTGTTCCAACTGTTAGGAAGTTTCTCCTTAGTTCTAGGTTGTAAGTAACCCCGTGGTAGATCCGTCGTAATTTCTAAATGGACCAGTCACATGTTAAGGACTACCTGTGCGTTATTTGGAAATACAAGGGCTGCATATTGTAGGCGTGACATAGTAAAGAGTTCATAGCAATTGTAGAACTAGGGGTGGCTGCAGGTTGTGGCTAAAAAAAAACTCAAGCCACAATGGTTTGATCAAAGATTAACTAGTTTTGTGTGTGTGTGTGTGTGTGTTGCATGCACATCTTCCTTTCCTTGAGGAGTTTCCATCAGTTGCTTCTTGTCCTGCCTTCAGGTGCTTTGGAGAATAGCTTGACCCCCTCTTAGACTAATTTTGTCACTTGGTCAAACAATAAAATAAGATTGGTTTGGCATGATCAGTTTTGAACGAACCCGTATTGGCAAAACTAGATGCAATGTCCCAAGTGTGTACTCCAAAGCACTATAAAAGTGGTACTAATCTTGGTTTATCAGTACCAGAGAATAGAATAGAATAGAATAGAATAGAATAGAATAGAATAGAATAGAATAGAATAGAATAGAATAGAGCTGGAAGAGACCTTGGAGGTCTTCTAGTCCAGCCCCCTGCTCAAGCAGGAGAACCTACACCGTTTCAGACAGGTGAATGTCCAGTCTCTTCTTAAAAACCTCCAGTGATGGAGCGCCCACGATTTCTGGTGGCAAGCTGTTCCACTGGTTGATTGTCCTCACTGTCAGGAAGTTTCTCCTTAGTTCCAGGTTGCTTCTCTCCTTGATCAGTTTCCAACCATTGTTTCTCATCCTTCCCTCTCTGGTGCTTTGGGAATAGTTTGACCCCCTCTTCTTGGTGGCAGCTCCTCAGATACTGGAACTCTGCTATCGTGTCTCCCCTATTTCTTCTTTTCTTTAGACTAGCCAAACCCAAATCCCGCAGCCATTCTTCGTATGTTTTAGTCTCCAGGCCTTGGATCATCTTAGTTGCTCTTCTCTGATTTTTTTTTTCCAAACTCTCAACATCTTTTTTGCGATATGGTGACCAAAACTGGCTGCCGTATTCTACGTGTGGCCTCACTAGGGCTTTGTAAAGTGGTAATAGTACTTCGCATGATCAGAGAGAAACATCCCAGCTTCTGACAGGACTTCTACTGCCTTCCAGGAGGTTTTCGTTTCCAGCTAACAGATTTGACAGAACCTTTTTGGAAAGTAACTCCTCGGCCAAAACTTTCCCACTGGCGAAGACAGGCGTACAAGCCCAACGTGCGTTGACGGTGTTTGGATCCACATCTGTTGCATTCCAGAATCGGTTCTCAAGGCAGAAAATGTGCGTTCAAGCCACTTCTGGTGCTCTTTCCAGAGAATATCTGTCTGCGCTTTCTGTTCACAACTTGTCAACACCCTGCCTTTGGTTATTATAAGTTGCCCGCTCCTCAAAGCAGGCCTTGTCAGAGGAGTGGGCTTACAGCTATATACTAGAAGCTGCCTTGGAGTCTTTCAGATGTTTTCAGTTTATGATCAAGGATCATTTTTAGGTTCCAGTTTGGAGCCCCTATCCTGAGGATACAGGGATTCCTTGACTTTATTCTATTCTATTCTATTCTATTCTATTCTATTCTATTCTATTCTATTCTATTCTTCATTTCTCTATTCTATTCTATTCTGTTCTTCATTTCTCTATTCTAATTCTATTCTGTTCTTCATTTCTCTATTCTAATTCTATTCTATTCTATTATTCATTTCTCTATTCTAATTCTATTCTATTCTTCATTTCTCTATTCTAATTCTATTCTATTCTTCATTTCTCTATTCTATTTGTATTCTATTCTATTCTGTTCATTTCTCTATTCTAATTCTATTCTATTCTATTCTTCATTTCTCTATTCTGTTCTATTCTGTTCTTCATTTCTCTATTCTAATTCTATTCTATTCATTTCTCTATTCTATTTCTAGTCTAGTATATTCTATTCCATTCTTCATTTCTCTATTCTAATTCTATTCTATTCTTCATTTCTCTATTCTAATTCTATTCTATTCTATTCTTCATTTCTCTATTCTATTCTATTCTTCATTTCTCTATTCTATTTCTAGTCTGTTCTATTCTTCATTTTTCTATTCTATTTCTATTCTATTCTTCATTTCTCTATTCTATTTCTAGTCTAGTATATTCTTCATTTTTCTATTTTATTTCTATTCTATTCATTTCTCTCTTCTATTTCTAGTCTGTTCTATTCTTCTTTTTTCTATTCTATTTCTAGTCTAGTATATTCTATTCTATTCATTTATTCTATTTCTATTCTTTCTATTCTATTCTGTTCTTCATTTCTCTATTCTATTCTTCATTTTTCTATTCTATTCTATTCTATCTGAGAATCAGAAAGAGTGACTCTCAACAAGTCAACAATTCTCAGAACGAATGCTAACGACCAGATGACTGCAAGGAATGTAATTTGTTCCATCCTCCACCAGGATAGACGAATAATAAATAGGCCATTTGTCAGGCAGCCATTTGTCTGAAATGGTATAGGGTTTCCTGCCTGAGCAGGGGGTTGGACTAGATGACCTCCAAGGTCCCTTCCAACTTCTTCTTCTTCTTCTTCTTCTTCTTCTTCTTCTTCTTCTTCTTCTTCTTCTTCTTCTTCTTCTTCTTCTTCTTCTTCTTCTTCTTCTTCTTCTTCTTCTTCTTCTTCTTCTTCTTCTT
>NW_015396340.1:0-3189 GCF_001527695.2 Protobothrops mucrosquamatus
CTATAAAAGGGGGTCAGAATTACAGGGGGGGGATCGTTGGACCTCAGATGTGCTTCAGCTATAGTTCTGAGCAATCCCAGTTAGTCCCTCTAATGATGAAGATTGCCGGGAACTGTAGTTTAGCAGCCTCTGGAGAGCCAGCAATTCCCACTTCTTTTCTAAAAATGATTCTTTACGAAAACCCACCCAGGTCCCTTTCCGGCTGTCTTCTATAAACCATCAAGACTTTTCTTCTTGGAAAAAATCACTTGGTTTGCAAAAAATATGGGGTGGATCAACCCCCAACCCATAAATGTCCTCAGGAGAGAATTTGGAGAGAGATTGCAAGAGTCAGGATGTCGTTAGACATATAGTGGGACGATGTAGTGATGTATGGTTCAATAAAGGAGGATATTGGTAGCTCAGGGCTGAAATGAGGGGTCCATCATGCTCTCTTCTTGCAGACGTTTCATTACCAAACTAGGTAACATCATCAGTGCTAGAAGGGAATGGGTTTGTGGAAT
Organism: Protobothrops mucrosquamatus; assembly: GCF_001527695.2. Lineage (NCBI taxonomy): Eukaryota > Metazoa > Chordata > Lepidosauria > Squamata > Viperidae > Protobothrops > Protobothrops mucrosquamatus. The sequence goes on from NW_015396340.1 coordinate 504, forward strand.
AGAACAGAAGGGGGGAGGAGGAGGAGGAGGAGGAGGAGGAGGACTGAGGGATCCTTGGTGCTCTCTGAGCTTGGTGGTTTTCTTGCAGACATTTCATTACCCGAACTAGGTAACATCATCAGTGTTAGTCAGACTAATTTGGGTAATGAAACGTCTGCAAGAAAATATACAACTCAGAGAGCATCAAGGACCCCTCATGTGTGGGTCTGGGGGTCTGGCTTCTAAAGGGTGTCACTGTTTGCACCCCAAAATGTTTTAGGTTTCCTAGAAGGTTTTCCAAAACGAGGTTCTTCACTAATGTTGGACTGTAACTCATCCAGTTTCCAGGTGGTGTTATGAAAACTGTCGGATTTATCTCAAGATTCCCTCTTCTCTAAAAGAAAGAAATACAGAGCTAATTTTACTCATATATTTTAACTCTTGATGTTTTACACTGGATTCAGACATTACTCTTTTAACTCTTGAGCTTATGTCCAGCAATTCTTGTGAACTTAGCCATTGTGGCTTGGAAAACATGGCTCATGGTTTAGGGCAGTAGTTTTCAAACCTGGCCACCTTAAGAGGTGTGGACTTCAATTCCCAGACTTCCCCAACCAGGAATTCTGGGAGATGAAGTCCATACCTCTTAAAGTGGCCAAGTTTGAAAAACACCAGTTTAGAGAGTGGTGTGAACCGATGCCATTGGGGATACATTCAGTAAACTCTGATCAAGGCTCGCCATAGCTTAGCCTTTAAGCCTGGAATCACCTGGACCTGATCTGCTATTCTGTTTGCTGGGCTACTGCTTGAAATGACCTTATAAAAGGGGAGGGAGGATTGAATCATTGTTGAATCTCCTTTATGAGCACTTTCCCTTCTGCCCCCCCTCAACCTTTCTTGCAGTTATCCGTGGCAACATCAAGGCCGTCTCCAATGACAGGGAAGCCCAAGAATCGATCATCGGCGTGAGTGCCACTCGGATCCACCGGCAGAAGTTCGCTCTGTTTCAACCGCTTGGCAAATCTGGAAAATCCACAGGCAGCATCCACACCCTGCTACGATGCGGGGTGAGGCCCGGTCCGGGCAGTTTTTTATTCACTGGGTGGATGCACTTTGCCGAGGCCTGGCTCACCTGCGCTCCCCGGTACAAAGACTTCATCCGCATTTACGAGGAGGCGCGGCAGGCTCACGAGAACCCCTGCGAGGTCTCGTTGGACTGACTTGAGATGAGAAGAGATCAAGAAGAAGGGAAGCCTCTGGGGCAGTGATCAAGCCAGAAGCAGCCACCCTCGTGGTGGCAACGGGAGGAGAACCTTGTCCTTAGACACAAGGAAGAACAAGCTCTTTCCTTCCTCCAGGGGATCAAATGGATCTACCAGCCCATAACTCTTTTCCTGGTTGTCTGCAAATGAGTTGTCTTGGCCAAGTCCAAGCAGAGCCTCATGAGATGTTCTCTGATCATGTTGAGGATCATCACGAAGCAGGCAAAAGGTTTCAGAACTTACCACACATGGGAATGAGGTGGGACTTGGGGTTTTGGTCTTTGAGTTTTCCACCACCCATGAAAGCCAATATAATTATTCCTGAGTTTGCAGAAAGCCACACCTGTTCCTCTTCACTGTGGATATCTGCAGATACATCACCAACCCAACAGGAAGGACCATGAGTTTCAGGTCTAAAAGGATGACCCATTCAGCTGCTCATTCATGATCAGTCAAGAAAGCCCAGGAGATGATCCAGTTTTCTCTTTGGGGGGTTGTGTGGCTTATCATCATTAGATTCTGTCATCCAAGGGGACCATCCTAAACTAAATGAAGAATGAGATGTTTTCAGGAAAGAGCAAGAACGAGGCATTATGCGTCAAACATGCTAAAAGTTGTCAGAAAGAGGGACAAAACATGTGACTGGAAAGGACACATGCTCAGTTCTATTCATTTTCCTTTTTAAAAAGTATATCCATCTCTTGGTAATTCAGGCAGGGAGAACAAAGCTTTAAACAACTGCAGATGAAATACATTTCCCCCCCCAAAATAACGTAAATGTGAAAATGGGTTGATTGAATTCCACATCGAGATATCTGAACGCCGTTGCAAGATTTGTTCAAATAATCCAGATCCAGCCACCAGCTTTTCTTCATAAAAATTGCCTGATTCTGACTTCATGGCCACCAATTCTCAATAAAATCCAGACTGGATTCACACATTGTACTGAACTTTGACATGAGTTCAGTCTATCACACAAACCCAGCCAGTTGTGACTTATTCTATATATACACCCTAGTTTTTGAAAACTGTGTCTTGGTGCTGTGTGTGCGTGTGTGTGTCTGTGTGTGTGTGAATCCAGCGAGTTGTAGTTTCTTTAGCAAGCTGGGTTTAATCAAACCATATCTTAATGCACTGTGAAAATCCTCAAGAGTCTATGTTCCATGGCAACACATTTTTAATTGTTCAATTAAGCTCTTATTCTTCCAAAATAATAATTGGACAACTCCTGATAACTGGAGAACTATTGATTGATCTGGGAAAGAAGGAACCTCTGAAGATAATGTACACCAAGGCTATTTTCAATTTATGTCTGTTTATCCATGCTACTCAAAAGACTCTGATGGTTCAAGTTTGTTGGCGATGTCAAACAATTGTGATGTTCTCTAGATGTTTTGGACTACCAGCCCTTGCTCTTGATTTGGGAGCTGATGAAAGTTAAATGT
>NW_015396340.1:5844-7672 GCF_001527695.2 Protobothrops mucrosquamatus
TCCCTCCCTCCCTCCCTCCCTCCCTCCCGTCCTTCCTTCCTTCCTTCCTTCCTTCCTTCCTTCCTTCCTTCCTTGGCAGAAAATACATAAAAATAGGAATAGATGCTCTGATAAAATGAGAGGCTTAAGAGAGGGAAGGAGGGAGGAAGGAAGGGAAGAAAGGAAGGAAGGAGAAGGGAAAAGGGAATGAGAAGAAAGAAGAAGGAGGGGAGGAAGGAAGGAAGAAGATAGAAAAGCCAGGAAGGAAGGAAGGAAGGAAGGAAAGAAGGAAGGAAGGAAGGAAGGAAGGAAGGAAGGAAGGAAGGAAGGACGGACGGACGGACGGACAAGCCTCCCTTTTGCACTTGTACCCTTCTGCTCTGTTGAAGTGTTTGGTTTCCTCAAATCCACTCTCCCTCTAGCTTTGCTCTCCTTTTTAAAATACGCACAAGTTTACTTGATTTGGCAGCTAGTAAATGCAAAAGTGCCAAGAGCCCCTCTTGAAAATGTCCAGTTTCTGTATCTCATTAGTCCTTTAAATTTATTTTTTGTAAGATTGTTTTTTCTATGTAGAAAATGAGCCTCTTAGGAAACTGACATGCTGGAAGCCGTCGTCCCTGCTTTTGGATGCTCCCTTAGAAAAGAGCTACCACCACAGGAATCTTCGCAATTCCGTGTTTTGTTAGAAATAAACGCTCACTTGCTTTGAAAATGTGAAAAGAAAGTGGGGATAGCATTTGTGGGTGGAGGATTAAGAGGACTGCCTGTTTCCAAATAAGGGTACGTTGGGGCTGCATGTCCCCCTATGGTGGTCATTGGTGAGTGTGTCCCAAACACTCAACATCTCAAATGCAGCCAACATACTGAATCCTTGGGAAGCCATGAGTTAGATCATTATTTCTCAGTCTTAGCTGTTTGAAGATATATGGACCTCAATTCCCAGAATCCCCAAGAAATTTGGAAGTTGAAGTCCACCCATCTTAAATTTGTCAAGGTTGAGAAACATTTGAGTTGGATTATGGTGAACCCAGGCCGTTTCTTCACTGTGATTTATGATATCTTACATCTCCAGTCACGGTGCAGATATTATGCAACAGTAACTTCATTGCAACAACGGTTGGGTGCAAATATTTCTGCAATCCATGTCTCTCTTGTAAGACTTTTGGACTTCAAGAAGAGAATATGTGTTGCTCAGGGTTGAACTGTGGGGTGCTTGGTGCTCTCTGAGCTTGGTGGTTTTCTTGCAGACATTTCATAACCCAACTAGGTAACATCAGTGCAAGAAGGGAGTTTGTGGAGAAGAGGAGGACTATGGGGTCTTTGGTCCTCCCTGAGCTTGGTGGTTTTCTTGCAGACGTTTCATGACCCAACTAGGTAACATCATCAGTGTTAGAAAGGAATGGTTTTTTTATATACAAGCTCCTTGCCCTCTCTCAAATGGAGCCCAATGGCTTGTTACTAACAGAGCACATCTGTGTCTTTGGCAATATTAGAGTGAAAAGATGACACCTCACTTCCATAAATAATTGCCCAGGAAGATTTGGAGCGTCTCTCATCCCAAAATAAGCCAGATCCAACCCTGCTTAGTTTTTTGAAAGTCAGCCAAAGTTGGCTGCTATCTGCCAGAACTGGTTGATGCTATAAATTGCCGGGAAGTACATGGCTCTAGGTAATGTGATATAAGGGTATCTTCTCAGCGGGCCTATCTCAGCTGGGCAGGATTTTTTTGGGAAAAACACGCTGCTTCCCTGAGGAGCCAAATGGCCTTTCTATGTTTCCTAGAAGAAAGAGAGCCAGTTTTTGTTATTCAAATGAAATGTTGCATGCTTAGAAGGTTGTCTGAAGATCT
>NW_015396340.1:12855-17247 GCF_001527695.2 Protobothrops mucrosquamatus
GCTGGAAATGAAAAGTCTGGTCTCTCATTAAGCCGGACTCTTTTCTCGGCTTCCATTCTGCTAATTGCTCCAAACTTGGGACTCTTTGCAAAATCCCTCTGCTACTTGTTGTATGTTTCCCCCTCTCTGGGGCCTCCAACCCTTTTAATCGCAGCTCCCATCCTTTTTTTTTTTTTCCTTCCCCAGATGGGGGGGGTCAGGCTTGGGCTTTGAATGGCAAGCGGGGGTCAACCTCTGAAAATCAGGGCGAGCCAGGACAATGGAGGGAACGAGGTCAGGATGAAGATCTTAATTTGCCCGTGGATGTTTCACTCCCCTGGATTTCAAATCGGGAAAGATTTGCATTTTTCTTCTCGGTGCTACCTTTGAGTGGATCTTCAAAGGATTCCTGGGTGACTGCTGGGGCTCCAATTTGCAGCCTGGCCTTAAATGATAGTCAACAATTAGACAGGAGATTCTTCTCCCTAACACTAAGTGTCCCCCCCCCCCAAATTTAAAGCCTTCTGGGCTGTTTTGTTCCATAATCTTTTGGGTTGTTTTGGGGTTTGTTTGTTTTTTACACCTTTTCATAAGGTTTAACCGTGGGTTTTTTTTTAAAACAGTAGACAAATGTGTGAATAAACCCTACATGCTTAAGAGTAGCTTCAGTGCAAGCCACAGGAGGCAGTCATTTTTAATATTTATAGCAGGAGTGTGCAGAAATTCTGTTCAGGGACTAACAGTAGATGGTGAGTTGACCAAATACAGATTGTCCTCGACTTACAAACATTTGTTTAGTGACTGTTCAAGTTATAATGGCACTGGGAAAAAAATGGTTTTTGACCGTTTTTCACACTTACGATCATTGCAACATCCCCATGGTCATGTGATCAAAATTCAGATGCTTGGCAATTGACTCGTATTTATGACGGTCGCAGGGTCCCCGGGATCTTGGGATCCCCTTTTGCGACCTTCTGACAAGCAAAGGGAGAAGCCAGATTACTAATTTCTGTTACTAATTTAATAACTGCAGTGATTCACTTAAGAACCATGGCAGGTAGGGTTGTCAAATGGGGCAAAGCTCACTTAACTGCTGTTTCGCTTAGCAACAGAAATTTTGGGTTCCGTGGGGAGTCATAAGCCGGGGACTACTTACAGAACATAGAATAATAGGATTGGAAGGACCTTGCAGGTCTTTGAATCTCCAAGCTGAATTGACCTTATAAACCAGAGGCCCCCAACCTTTTGGGCACCAGGGACTGGTTCCGTGGAGAGAGGTTTTTCCGTGGATCGAATAGTGCGTGGTTTTGTGTGCTGCCTGCATCCTACAGATGGGGCTTTGCTTGTTTGTGCGGACCGGTTGCTGGCCTGCCACGGCCCGGTACTGGTCCACGGACCTGGGGGTTGGGGACCCCTGAACTAGGCAATGCCAGGGCGTTAAACCATCCTTAAATTGCTAGCTTAGTTAAGGGCAAATGCAATCAATAGTTACAACGGCCATGCTTGTAAAGCAGAGATCCCCAACCTTTTGGGCACCAGGGACCGGTTCCGTGGGGAGAGGTTTTTCCGCGGACCGGAGAGTGTGTGGTTTTGTGTGCTGCCTGCATCCCGCGGATGGGGCTTTGCTTGTTTGTGCGGACCGGTTGCTGGCATGCCACGGCCCAGTACCGGTCCACGGCCTGGGAGTTAGGGACCCCTGATCTATACAACTGTCAATTTGGATTGTGTTTTGCATTCAGATTGGTTGCTCCAAATACATCTGACAGTTCGGTGTCCTTTTTCGTGTGCATTTGTTTTCTTACAACTTTATCATTCATTTTCTTATTTTATTCATTGCATTTGGTTAATGCCAGCAAACCAATCCTTCCATCCTTCCCTCTTTTATGTGCATAACCTCTGTTCTTTCCAGGCCTTCATCTCACGGGTTTCTTCCTTCCCTCCTCCCCACTTTTTTACCCTCTAATTCCTTCTTTATTTATGGCTGCTTTATAGTTTTGTCTGATTTTCTGCTTGCTATTAGAGTAATTGACTGCACCTGCCAGCTAGATCTGTCTAATTGGAGAAGTCGCCATGGTTAAGGGATCGGGGTTTGCTCAGGCTCCAGATTGTTTATGTTAGTGTAACCTTCTGCCTTGTACTCTTGCGTAGTTCCCAGCGTTGAGATGGCACCGAAATCAGTTGCAAAACTTTAGGTTTGTGTGACGGTGATCATCCAACATGCCTAACTTGATTTCTGCATTAATCCACTTGGTATTTGCATAAGAATCATAAAGGCAGTCTTCAAATACAGTAGTCCCTTGGTACTCAACTGTTTTGAAACTCATCAAATTTGGTACGCAACGAAATTTTTGCCCCTGTATTCATTGTTTGGTAGTCAACACACAAGCTAGAACTTCAATCAATCAATCGATTGATCAGAATAGAGCTGGAAGGGACCATGGAGGTCTTCTAGTCCAACCTCCTGCTGAAGCAGGAGACCCTATACCATGTCAGACAGGTGGCTGTCCAGCCTTTCCTTAAAAACCTCCAGTTTTGCTGTCAGCTGCCTTGTGACTCACTACATTATTCCTTATGGGAAAAAATTGTTTGGTACTCATCATTTTTGATACTCATCACACCTCCCAGAACCAATTAATGATGGGTACTAAGGTACCATTATATACCAAGGGTTGTCACACGCAAGAGGCAGTAGGTTTTATTGCCCCAGAGGACAGGACCAGAGCCAGTGAATTAAAGTTACAAAGAAAGAGGTTTTGGACTTATAAAGGAGAATATTTGTAGCTCAGGTTGAACTGTGAGGTCCTTAGTGCTTGGTGCTACCATTGATGATGTTACCTAGTTTGGGTAATAAAATGTCTGCAAGAAAACAACCAAGCTCAGAGACCACCAAGGACCCCTTAGGTTTTGGACTAAGCAACAAGAGGAACAGCCTGATAGGTACTCCTTGATTTAACATATAATTGGGACTAGACTTTCCATTGCTAAGCAAGACGGTTTTTAAGTGAGCGGCGTCCAGTTTTACGCCTCACATGCTGGTTGGGGAATTCTGGGAGTTGAAGACCATGTATCTTAGAGTTGCCAAGGTTCAGAAAGATTGATCTGAAAAGTGTAGATAGACAGTCCCTTAGGCCTCTCAGATTGAAAATGGCTGCTTTTCTTCGTGAGCAATTCCTGAGTTGCTAACAGTCAGATTCCCCAATCCCAATACCTAGAACAGGGGTAGGCAACCTTGGCTCTTTTATGACTGGTGGACTTCAACTCCCAGAATTCCTGAGCCAGCATGGCTCAGCTTGGAAACCTCTCCCTTTCCCCTCAGCATGGCTGGCTCAGGAATTCTGGGAGTTGAAGTCCACCAGTCATAAAAGAGCCAAGGTTGCCTACCCATGACCCCTGCCAACAAAAGTGCGTATAATCAAGGCCATGGTTTTCCCAGTTGCAATGTATGGCTGTGAAAGTTGGACCTTAAGAAAGGCTGAGTGCCAAAGAATGGAAGCCTTTGAACTCTGGTGCTGGAGAAGACTCCTGCGAGTCCCCTGGACTGCAAGGCGATCCAACCGGTCAGTCCTAGAGGAGATCCACCCCGACTGCTCTTTAGAAGGCCAGATCCTGAAGTTGAAACTCAAGTACTTTGGCCACCTAATGAGAAGGAAGGACTCACTGGAGAAGAGCCTGATGCTGGGAAAGATGGAGGGCAAGAGAAGAAGGGGACGACAGAGAATGAGGGGGCTGGATGGAGTCACTGAAGCAGGAGGCGTGAGCTGAAATGGACTCCAGAAGATGGTAGAGGACAGGAAGGCCTGGAGGAACGTGGTCCATGGGGTCGCGATGGGTCGGACATGACTTCGCAACTAACAAGAACAACAACATTCTTGTACCTCCCTAGCTAGAAGATATTAAGTTTTCCAATTCATGGTATTCTGAGCATCATTTGAACCTCACTTTTTAAGAGCCTTGTTTTTTACAAGATACCCAAGCTGGACAATTCCCACAGCCCACCCGGCAGATGAAAAGCAAGACCAACCTTCTCAACCTGCAAACTATCTCAAAAGGTCTCAACATCTTGCTAAGACAGTGGTTCTCAACCTTTTTAATGCCACGACCGCAACCGGTCGTAAGTCGAGGACTAAACCGGTCGTAAGTCGAGGACTAAACCGGTCGTAAGTTGAGGACTACCCAACCGGTCGTAAGTCGAGGACTTTCCCTGCCCGGGAGCGCCACGCATGCGTGGTTCCGCCCCCTGCGCCGGCCGAGGCGTAGCTGGCAAGCGGCAGAGACGGAGCAGGCCGACCACCAGCTGGCCCAGCCCAAGGGAGGTAAGGCACCCGCCGGAAAAGGGGGAAAAAATGGCGGACAAAAAAAATGGCGGACAGCCTTGCTTGGCGACCCCCGTGAAATGGTCGATCGACCCCAAAT
>NW_015396340.1:17996-21251 GCF_001527695.2 Protobothrops mucrosquamatus
TGCGCTTCAAGGTGTTGATTATCATCTTCAAAGCGCACCATGGCATTGGACCTGGTTACCTCCGAGACCGCCTTCTGCCACAGATTACCTCCCACCGGCCGATACGCTCCCACAGAGAGGGCCTCCTCAGGGTGCCGTCAACCAGACAGTGTCGGCTGGCGACCCCCAGGGGGAGAGCCTTCTCTGTCGGAGCCCCCACCCTCTGGAACGAGCTGCCCCCAGAGATCCAGGTGATCCCGGATCTCCCCTCCTTCCGCCGCGCCCTTAAGACCTGGTTATTTCAGCAGGCAGGACTGGCCTAGGGGTATTTTAAAGGGGTTTTAAATTAAATTTTTAGTAGAAGCAGCCAAATTTGAATAGTTATTTTTAATCTTTTTTAAATTTTGTATTGTACTGTACCATTGTTTTAAACTGGCTGTAAGCCGCCCTGAGCCCTCCGGGAGAAGGGCGGGGTATAAATTTAATAAAATCAAATCAAATCAAAATCAAACCTTCTTAAAGCTGTGAAGATTGAGAAACACTGATCCAGAGGCACGTGTTACTGCTCTAAATTTAAGGTTGGATGATGAATTTCTCAAAGGAATAAAATATACAGTTCATCTCTCTTCTGCTACTAATCTTTACCGTAATTGAAAAGTGAGGAGGAGGACGAGGAGATCCACAAACGAAGTAGCAACAACTCTCCAGGGGATTGCATTGGAAATCTTTTCGCAGGAGGGAAAGTCGAGATTAGTAAAACCATCTGAAAGTAGAGATTAGTAAAATCATCTGAATTTAGAAACACCATCCCATTGTGACTGAAGGAGCAGACATTTTTCACAACACTCTTCCTGAGCGTACTAACATTTCATCAGCCCGGATTTATAAATAGACTCCTATACAATTTCAATATGAAAAAAAGGACCAGTGTGAAGAGATCCATATGTTCTTTGATTGTATGTGGGGGTGTGGGGATGTGAAAGAGAGAAAGTATGTGTGTTTGCGTGTGTGTATATGTGTGTGTTTATTTTAAACTTGGATTTTTAAAGTCCGATTCCACCCCCTTTTCCCCTTGAGTTGTGCTACAGATGCTTATGCCTGACTTTTATTGCTGTAACTGATGTCACTGTGTGTGTGTGTGTGTGTGTGTGTGTGTGTGTGTGTGTGTGAGAGAGAGAGAGAGAGAGAGAGAGAGAGAGAGAGAGAGAGAGAGAGGGAAGATGGACTGGTTCCAAAAAGAAACCAAATATTTAGTTCCCACGCCTGGGAAAAGGGGAAAGAATGCAATACACATTTTATTTTGGCAATACAGGAAGTCCTTGACCTATGACTGTAACTGAGCCCACAATCATGATCATAAGTCATGCCAGTCAGCATATGACTGCCCCTGATTTTAATACCTTTTTTTGTGGCAATCGTTAAGTGAACGGTTGTAAAATGAATACATTGTTTGCTACAGGAGCTTTTTTGCCAGAAAAAAAAGAAGAAGTAAATGCTGATTTTTGGGGGGCGAAAACATTATACATAGCAGTCCCGTAACCGTGGCACACTGCAAATGGCTGTAAAGGGAGGCCGGTTGCCAAGCACCCAAAAATGCAGTCATGTAACCAGGGGGTCACCAGAACGTCAAATCTGGGTCATAATTATCTTTGGCGAAGGTGCATTGTAGCTTCAAATGGCCGCTAAGTGGCTGGTCCTCAGTGGGGGGCTACCTGTACATCCGGTTCACTCAGTTCTGACTATTATTCAGAACACACGAGGACAGTTATATGAAGATAAAAAAGCACGGGAGGAAAAGAAGACAAAAGCATTTTCAATAGATGAAAATATACGCAATGCGGGGTTCAACTGCCCTCTGAGCTTGGTGGTTTTCTTGCAGGCGTTTCATTACCCAACTAGGTAACATTATCAAATGAGAGGGGAGTTTGGGATTTGCCCCCTGTTTATATAGTACACTGTAGCGGGCCCTGTCAGTGTTTGTGGCTGATGGTTCCTTGATGGCAGTAAAGGATTTTCGATTTTAACATGGGACAATGATTCTCAGACCGCAGCCTGGGAGCCATTTCATGATCCGCTAAAGGAAAAAGGAAATATAATAAAAACCCAATCCTGACTACCTCTAATGTGCCGTTATGGGGTGCCAGGTTATTCTCCACCGAGCTGTTTGCTCCACCGATGCCCTTGTGTGATGTAACATCCTTGGGATCGAAAGAGTGGCTCATTTGCATGAAGTCAGCACAAAGCCACACACTTTGTGCATTTGGCAGGATGCAGGAGTCTCAAAATAGATGTGTCGCTTTCGTTTAATCTGGCATGCTTAAGAGAGACTCTGCCTGTAATGGCAAGAATTTGGGATGACACATCAACTGAGTGCCTCAAGGGAAAAAAATGGGGAGGGGTGGTTTTTTTTCCACCCAAAGTGAGGAAATTTTCAGGGTTTTGTCCTTCCTTCCTTCCTTCCTTCCTTCCTTCCTTTACTTACTTACTTACTTACGTTTCCTTCCTTCCCTTTCTTTTTTCCTTCATTGCTTTCTCCCTTCCTTCTTTCCTTTCTTCATCTCTTCCTTTCCCTTCCTTCCTTCCTTTCTTTCTTATTTAAGTTTCTTTCCTTCCTTCCCTTTCTTTCTTCCTTCATTTCTTTCTCTCTTCCTTTTTTCCTTTCTTTCTTCCTTCATTCCTTTCTCCCTTCCTTCTTTCCTTTCTTTTCTTCATCTCTTCCTTTCCCTTCCTTCCTTCTGCTTCTTTCCTTTTTTCTTCATCCCCTCCCTCCTTCCTTCCTTCCTTCCTTCCTTTCCTTTCCTTTCCTTTCCTGCCTACCTTCCTTCCTTCCTTCCTTCTTTCCTTTCCTTCTTTCCTTTCCTTTCCTTTCCTTTCCTGCCTACCTTCCTGCCTGCCTGCCTGCCTGCCTTCCTTTCCTTCCTTCCTTCCTTCCTTCCTTCCTTCCTTCCTTCCTTCCTTCCTTCCTTCCTTCCTTCCTTCCTTCCTTCCTTCCTTTTCCTTTCCTTCCTTCCTTCCTTCCTTCCTTCCTTCCTTTCTTCCTTCCTCCTTTCTCTCTCCCATTTCCTCCTCTCCCCGGATAGTTCTGTGTTCACCCCAACATTTGCACCCAGAAGGACACGGAGAAGCCCTTTCTGTTTAGGGAACTCTTTCCGGCAGGAAAATGGCCTGGGTCTGTTGGGTTGATGATCAGAAGTGAAAAATGAGCCTGGCAGGATTCAGTTTCTCCTTCCTCCTCTTCCTCCTTGCCAGGAAGATGGATTTTGACCCTGGGCCCCC
>NW_015396341.1:0-8395 GCF_001527695.2 Protobothrops mucrosquamatus
AAGCCTCTTTCAGAAACCAGGACTGGCAGGAGAGCATTCAAGACATTGTAAATAACAGTTTCATTTTCAGCTGTCCTCAAGCCTCCATGAGCAAAGAAAATGTTCAAGCCCAACCTTGGGAAGCATTGAGAATGTATTCTTACCCATACCCGTGTTGATGTTTTTGATTTGCAAATGTTTCTTTTACTCAGAATACGATGCTCTTTTCTATGGCTCTGCTCACATATTATTGGATGCTTTGATTCTTTGTGATCTAACTGGACAGTTGACTATTTCTGAACCAATCAAATTTTGCTCTGAAGTTCTTTGTTGTGTTAACTATAAAAGTAAATGTAAGCCATTTTTCCAGCTTCCCCCTTTTTTACTGGGAGACCTCACTTTATCAGAGTACTCTAATAAATTGCTTTTAAATGACCTTCCAATTCAGTTGCTTATTGGAAAAAGTAAACCAAAGCAGAACCCAGAGCCATCAGGGCCACGGAGGGTGGGAGGTCATCAGGGCCACGGATTTGGCCATCAGGGCCAAGGAGGGTGGGAGGTGAGTTTCCATTCAACTTTGCAAGGTGACCTTTTTGAGTGGCAGCAATGGTGCTAGGACTGGCCCACACTTCAGGCCCAGCCTCAACACTGCCATCAAGGGCCTAGATGGGGAGGGGGGAGGTAGAAAATTGTTTTGTTGGGTGTGTATACGACATGCCAGCAGAGTCAAGTCAGGCATTTTGCAAAATGTCAACATGCCAAACCCAAAAGTTTCACCCTCATTGTACTAGATCAGGGGTAGGCAACCTTGGCTCTTTTGTGACCCGTGGACTTCAACTCCCAGATTCCTGAGCCAGCCATGCTGAGGGGAAAGGGAAAGGTTTCCAAGCTGAGCCATGCTGGCTCTGGAATTCTGGGAGTTGAAGTCCACAAGTCATAAAAGAGCCAAGGTTGCCTACCCCTGTACTAGATGCATCAAGGGCCTGATGTGAAGCAAGAGAGTTACTTACTTTTTAAAAAAATAAAAAGTACAATAAAGTGACGAAGACAACTTGTCCCTAACCGTGGCACAAACATCCTTCAACGTCTATTTTTCTGCCTTGCCTTTATGACATTACCTTTATCTCTTGTCCATGATGGGACAGGACCCCTTAACTATCCTGGAATTCAAGGGCAATGTCAAAATGTGCAAAAATCTCTTAGACTTTCTTACCTGAGATCACCTTGGAAGAAAGTCAGGTAAGTGGGGAATCAATGGAAGAGAGAATGGCAGTGGAGACAGCAGAGGTCACGCAATCTTATGTTCTGCCCGTTCAAAGGGGCAGAGGAAAGAGGGAATGGCCTTGAGGGACAGGAGGAAGCTACCAAAGCAATGATCAGGTAAAAGAGCCCTGAAGAATATTATAGGAGTAAATGTTTCAAGCAAACTCCCTAGTTCTCCTAAAGGTCAAGGGAGGGAGGGGGAAGCTCACTCAGACTTGCAAGATTCTGATGCTAATACATTTACAATAAAAGTAGCACTTTTCTATATAGCATTGGTTTCTTAGTCTGATCTACCTTGAAGGGCTGACATAAGAAGGATGGGGTGGATGGCACTATACCACAGTAATATCTAAGACCCTTAGCCCCCCCCCCCAAAAAAAGAAAGATGTCAAGGATGGGATAGAGTCTAAAGTTCACTATTTTCAGAGTTCTTAAAAGCAAAAGCTTAAGACCAAAGACACAACAGTTGACTAAAGTCTGGCTCCTAGAACCAAACGTTCTCTGGCAGCAGAGTTAACCCGTTCATAGGAAGGCCACACTTGGAATACTGCATCCAGTTTTGGTCACCACGATGTAAAAAAGATGTTGAGACTCTAGAAAGAGTACAGAGAAGAGCAAAAAAGATGATTAGGGGACTGGAGGCTAAAACATATAAGGAAAGGCTGCTGGAATTGGGTATGTCTAGTTTAACGAACAGAAGGACGAGGGGGGACATGATAGCAGTGTTCCAATATCTCAGGGGCTGCCACAAAGAAGAGGGAGTCAAGCTATTTTCCAAGGCCCTGAAGGCAGGACAAGAAGCAACGGGTGGAAACTAATCAAGGAGAGAAGCAACCTAGAACTAAGGAGAAACTTCCTGACAGAACAATTAACCAGTGGAACAACCTGCCTCCAGAAGCGGTGAATGCTCCAACACTGGAAGTTTTTAAGAAGAGACTGGACAGCCATTGTCCGAAATGGTATAGGGTTTCCTGCCTGAGCAGGGGTTGGACTAGATGACCTCCAAGGTTCCTTCCAACTTTATTATTATTATTATTATTATTATTATTATTATTATTATTATTATTATTATTATTATTATTATTGTTGTTGTTGTTGTTGTTGTTGTTGTTGTTGTTGTTGTTGTTGTTGTTGTTGTTGTTGTAGAAAGGGCTAAAGAAACCAGCTGTATACCCAGAGTTTGGATTGGAATGAACACCAATATCCTTGAAATCTCCAAAGAAAATGTTTTTTGTAATGGGCATCCATAGAAGTAGAAAGCAATCTTCTTGAAAGGATTCTGCTTTAGGAAAAGGCCAGCTGGAGAACTTCACTTCTCACCACAATACTGTTCATGGTACCACTCTTTTTAAAATAGGAATGGGCCACCTGTGGTTCCAGCAAACTGCAACCCACAATACATGGCTGGGGTTGCACAAACTGTAATTCAGCAGGAAAATAAGGGATGATGTGATTTTCATCCCTCATTTTTCCCGCTGCGCCAAACAAATTTTTTTTTTAAAAAAAACTTAACCACTAATGTTAATAGACAATCCCAATATTTGTGGCCTCGTTGCTGGGAAACTGATATGTACAGACTGTGCTGTTTCACTGATTAAGTTTTCACACCTTGTGAGTAGAGATCCTGCTATTTTCTCTGCCACTTGAATGCCTCCATCTCTGAGTCCTTCATTTCAAAGTAGTTCAGCTCCCAGAGCTATGGGTCCATGATCTGCCTGTTTGGTAGCAAATTGGACTGGGCAGGTGCATATTTTTCTCAACCTCACTTTTCATCAACCTTCCCAACACAATGTATTACACAGGTTTTCCCTAGAACTTCATCTGAAATAAGAAGTGTGCGTGCATGTAAATTTGCTTCTTATTTGCCAGCTGGCTGCAAAACAAGATGAGAGTAGCAGTTACAGAGGGGCAATTCCCTTTAATGCTAAAAGGGTCAGTCTTAATTTACCTTCAGAGGGCTTTTGGGCATAAGATGCAGGTGGCTGGCTGATGGAACTCATTCACCTTTTCATTAGCAAGTGTGAAAAGAGTTACAGTCTCAGAAGTCCTGAACATTGTTAGATCACAGCTGTGATTGGTTAGAAGCCACTTCCAGCTGTTACAACTCAACAAGGCATAGCAGAGATCCAGAGATTGGTTGTTTTTCACTTCCGGAATCCCAATGATCCAGGTAAAGGGAGGGTGTTAGTTTTATTGTTACCTGACTGGGTTTTTCTGTAAGAATTGGCAAGGTGGTGGTATGACTCTTGTATGATTCCCTCAAAGAATGGCTGTTGGGATTCAACTTTAGATAGTGGCATTTAATGGAGAAATGTCTTCTTACCGGTAGTTCAATTTGCTTGGTCAAATTAGGCTTTGCAGCAAACAATCTCAGAAGAGATCCTGAGGATGGATCTTCCATGTTCTACCTAGTTAACTTCCAAATCTTGGTGCTTCATCTTTCCCGTGTGAGGCAGTTTTCACCATCTCTTCACCAATACAAATCAAATCTCGATCTGACTACAAATTGTCCTTTTCTCTCTGTGACACAACTTGTATGGATCTCTCTCTCTATATATATATGCTTAAAGTGAAGCTATAGTTAACAAATAAGCCTGCTCATATATCATTTCCTCATCCCCATCCTGTGTGATCTTTCTCACTCCTTAATTAAACATTTATTCTAATATTAGTATTAGAATATTGTATTACAATTGTAATCTGTTAATTTATTGTTTAATTTTTAAGTTATCAACCCATCAATTTTTTTTTAAAAAAAAACTGATTAGCCACCAAATTTTAAGGGGCTTGTCCAAGCAGTCTCCAAGAATCAGACACTATTCAACAGAAGAAATAAATAAAACTACAGTACCGTTAGTGAGTTCCCAGTGATACCCTAGATTTGCTGGGAGCACTGTGAAAAGATTATTGAGATATTAAGGGCATCATGGACAGAGAAAGCTAGGGAACCTCTGCTGTAAATAATTCACACTGCACTAAGCCGTAGTTTGGTTTGCTTGGTTTTGACCCAGCATTTGGTATACATGAAAGTTAGTTTTCACGTGCATGGTCAAAAGTAAGCTACCTGGTATTTGACCTGGCTTTCAAACAAGTAGCTGATGGAAATTTTATCTCTCCTTTTGTTTAGAATGGGTGGGAGAAAAAGAAGCAAGATAATTGAGCATGGTTACAAATAAAGCTTGCATTTGGTTCTTAGCCATCTCTTTTGTAAAGGTTTCTGTTTTCTTCAATTGTTCCACATCAGATGTTCCTCGATTCCTGCGTGCTAGACTTTCCAAGCCATAGAGTGTCACATGAATCCAACCAAATTGTGACTGATTGCATGTAGCACTTAGACTTATATTCCACCCCATAGTGCTTTACAGTTCTCTCTGAGCAGTTTATAATGTCAGCACATTGCCCCCAACAATCTTGGTCCTCATTTGACTGGCCTTGAAAGGATGGAAGGCTGAGTCAACCTCGAGTCAAATCAGGATTGAACTCCAGATTATGATAAGTGCCTGCTGGGGAGGAGGCAATCTGGACAAATGATGTTGTGTGCATGAGGACATCATCATGCAATAATAGATTTGTGTGGGTGGTTATGATGCAAGTACACAGTCACATTGTGACTGTGTGTGTGTGTCATTGTGTGCGTGTCATCATTCGGACCCCATCATGATTTTTCATAGGTGCCAATATTTCCAATATGTATACAATTTTCTCTCCAGATGAAGTAGTTCAGCATCTCCTTAATCTGGTGCCTCTTGCAGCCACTTACTATTTGACAAACACAGATTTTTGTTAGAAAATAGTGCCATCTTCACATTCTACGGTACCCATATTTTTTAAAAAAATAAACAATGTGAAAAGACTGTGATGAGTATCCCTGAGATGCAATTCTTAATTCTTATTACCTCCCATACTTATATTCAGGGTGATGTCTTTTGTTTAACCATCAGTCACTGTATTTTTAATATCTGCCTGACAAAATTCAGCCTGTTTTCCTCTATAGTTCTATTTATTTGATTGATTACACTTCAGAATGCCTGGACAATCTGTGTCTGATGCCAGCAACATGCCCTGGAGAGCTGGATAGGAATGGGGAGGTTATGTTTTAAGGGATGGGAAAAGGAGATGGTCTGGATTAAATCAGTGGATTAACTCAGCTGGGTGAGGGGGATGCTTCATCCTCCCCGAGTAGGCACAGCTATTTCTTCTCTCTTCCCACAATCATGGCAATCCCATGTCTACCAGTAAAGGAGAATATTTGTAGCTCAGGATTGAAATGAGGGGGTCTTTGGTGCTCTCTGAGCTTGCTTGTTTTCTTGCAGACGTTTAATTACCCAGTCTAGCACTGGTGATGTTACCTGGTTTGGGTAATGAAACGTCTGAAGGAAACAACCAAGCTCAGAGAGCACCAAAACCCCCTCAATCCTATGACTTATTTTCAGAGCACTGCTCACCCTTTTTCTCTCTGATGTCCTCTTCTCGGTACAATGTTGACTTGTGGTTTGCCTTAGAGCGTTCTTGGAATGCCTTCTTTTTTTATTATTAATTCAGTTGCATTGCTTTGCTTTCCTAAAATATATGACTTCTCTTTGGAGAATCATCCAGTCCTGCCAGCAACGTCTTCATTTCCCAAAGGAACACTACCAGACTGAATACCAAGGATCAGCTGCAGAAATGGGGCAAGGGAATAGGGTGCCTGAAGTGAGAGCCTTGCTGTTTTTCCTCTTTAGCAGAGCAGGAGGCACTTCTGGACAGTCCCCCCTCCCCAGAAATATATGAATAAACTTTCTAGATGGGAGAAAGCAATGTAATTCTCTCCCCCTTGGGAGACTGCCTGAGGTTGGGCTACAAATCCCCAAGGCTGCAACAGCATTGATCATGCTGGCTTGGAAAGATAGGAACTGTAATACAATGAATCTGGAAAAAGCTAACTGAAGGAGAAAGAGTCAAACCTCAGTTGTTTGCCTTATTTTTTTCTTCTTCCACCTCATTTTCATTTCATTTCATTTTTCATTTTCATTTTATTATATTTATACCCCGCCCTTCTCCCGTAGGACTCAGGGCGGCTTACAGCCAGTTTAAAAACAGTTTAATACAATACAATACAAAGTTTTAAAAAATCATTAAAAATAAATATTTAAATCGGCCGCTTCTACTAAAATTTGGCTAAAACCAATTTAAAATACCCCTAGGCCAGTCCTGCCCGNAGCGGCGTTACGTGGGAGCGACGGGTCGCTCCCATCACCGCTCGCGCGGCCGCATTCTGGACTAACTGGAGCCTCCGAGTGCTCCTCAAGGGAAGCCCCATGTAGAGAGCATTACAGTAGTCCAGGCGGGAGGTGACAAGAGCATGGGTGACTGTGCGCAAGGCATCCCGGTCCAGAAAAGGCCGCAACTGGTGCACCACGCGTACCCGGTAAAACGCCCCCCTGGCCACAGCCGTCAACTGGTCTTCCAGTGTCAGCCGTGGATCCAGGAGGACCCCCAAGTTGCGTACCCTCTCCGAGGGAGCCACTCCCTCACTCTTTTGCCCCTATTCTCCTTCCTCTTTATTTCCTTTCCGTTTTGTCCTGAACTATTCTACCTCTTCTCATCATCCTTCCCTCCTTCAATCATTCCAGCTCTGCCTGCCCTTTCTTCTCATGCTGGTGCTGTCAATTCATTGTTCCATCATTTTTCTTTTTCTCATCTGAGCCTTGCCGTTTCCTTCAGCTAAATGTAGTAGCATAGTGATTAAGACAGGGAGGTTATCTTGCTGGAAAAACACGCCATACGTTCTAATGAAATTTTGGACAACAGCTAGGAAAAGGTACAAAAAAATGTTGTGGAGACAAGCTATTTTAGATGCCTCTTCCCTTCTACCCCCCCCATGTGGGAAGGACACTATTTCTTAAATCACAGAGCAGTATTTAAAGCAGATGTGGCCATTCAGCTGAACTACAGATCCCGGGAGCCCCATCTAATAGTGAGAGACAGTGGAAAGTGTAGCACGGCAGCATCTGGAGGGCCACCGGCAATGAGTATATGTGCTGCATGATTTGAATTGTCCGGCAAGAACCAACTGTTTAATTTTCAGTAATTTTGCAAACGGTTAACAGCACACACCTAGCATGCCAATCTGCTTTTCCATGGCTAGTGGAGTGGGACAGTAGCAACATTAAAGCTAGCAGAGCTGACTCTTAAACATTTACCAACACACCACTAGCCACAGGTTTTATACTCTTTGAGAGTAGGGTACTGTTAGCTACTATAGCTATTAATTCATCTCAGACTATGTTGGGAAGAATGATGTTGAACAGGCATGCATCCAAGTGGCTTGAGTAAAATTAGAAGTTCTGAATAATAAGGACTATTCAATTTAAAAAATAATAATACTATGACCAGGGATGGAGGTGGGGGAAAGAGCTCAGTTCCTTGGGCAGATTCTGAAGAAGCTGAAGTTGGTTCCATTTCTTCTCATTATCCCTACCCAGAATAGTCCCTGTTGGCTAGGCTGGATGGCAGTGCTGGCACTGGGGGACACAAAGGCGCCCCAGACTTTTGACCAAGGAGAACCTCTTCTCCCATCACTCTCAATATATTTCTTTTTTGTGTGAGAAGGAAATTTTGGAGTAGATTCAGGCCAGATCCCTTTTACACACCTTTCGCTGATCCTGTACAATTTGCTCTCACACACATCTAT
Organism: Protobothrops mucrosquamatus; assembly: GCF_001527695.2. Taxonomy (NCBI): domain Eukaryota; kingdom Metazoa; phylum Chordata; class Lepidosauria; order Squamata; family Viperidae; genus Protobothrops; species Protobothrops mucrosquamatus. Next base: position 7,916 of record NW_015396341.1, read on the forward strand.
AGTTGCATATCATAATTAAATGAGAATCACCACCGTAAGAACATCCTGTACTCGCAAACCTCTTATAGATCAGAAGATTCATAAATGATACATTTAAATAATGTTCTCCCATTTAAAAAAAAATCTTCACTGTCAATGCAACGGGACTAGTAAAGGGTTGGCTGCAAAGGAGCAGCACATTCGTATTCAGACCTCTTGAACTTACAGCTCTGTGACAGGAGAACTACTCTTGGGTGTAGTTCTCTCTACCCACCCCTTTCCTAAAAGTATATCTCTTTTGAGGGGGGGAAGGATCATGTTCACCAAAGAATGCCATGGCTCTTAAGCTTTCTTTGGCTGATGTTGAGGCCAGCAGCATTCTTGCAAGTTCAGTGATTCTGTTGAGACAGGGGTCCCCAACCCCGGTCTGTGGACCGGTACTGGGCCGTGGCATGCCAGCAACTGGGCCACACAAACAAGCAAAGACCCATCCACGTATCT
>NW_015396342.1:0-1895 GCF_001527695.2 Protobothrops mucrosquamatus
AAATGCAGATTTTATGTGTTAATGTTTTTCTAATAATATTGTCAAGTGGGATAAAACTTAAGGAGTTTATAAAGTATTTTTTAAAAAGAATTCCAATTTACAGCAGAATAAAATGAAAACATAAGCAATTTACAGTAAAATGTGATATTTCTGCACTAAAGTTTAATAAGGCAGCAGGGAAAGAAAGCAGATAATTAACAAGTGTTATTCCCAGGTCTACAGTAGTAGCACTGATGTTGGTATACTAGGTACTAAATGATACAGAAAACTATTGACTAGTGATATGGGAGTCAATGAAGGAAATCTTTATATTCACTGGGGCTATATGTTATTAGCCACACTGAGTCTACCTCACTTTCATTAGGTATCTGATTAAAATTTTGCATAGGAAAATGTATCTTCAAAAATAAATAAAGGAGATTGAATACCATGGATGTAAATACAGATTCAGGAGAAAAAAGGAGTATCTTACCTGTGTAGATTCCCAAAGTGCATGCTGCCTAAATGGAAATAATCAGACTAAAAGGAATATATTTATATCTAACACGAGAAATTGAGCTGGAGCAAGGAATGACCACCAAAGGCCTTTTGTTAATATTGAAAAGCATCCTGCCTTTGATATTAAAGATAATGTATCATGACTAGTAGACGCCAATAGTCTTATCAACTATTGGATTGCCAAGTTGCAGTCAGAAGTGTCATAGTGTCATTGGTGGCCTTCTATTTCTTATACTTCATAGATTAAACTGTTGCACGCTGATGCCAGAAAGAATGAACAACTTGTAGTAAATGCCACTTGCCATACTTTTTTTTTCTTGCAATAGAGCTCTTACAACAGTAAAATTCACATATACTTTTGAAAGGTATCTTTAATGGGGTGGGGAAGGAAGAAAGCTACTTTTCTGTGATAAGATAAATATACTTTTTCAGGATTATAATAATTCATCTTTCCAACATCATTCTTTCTCCTGCTTTATGGTAGAACTGTGATAATTAATAATTGAACAGAAAACTGAAAAGCTTTGGTTTTTCTCAGCATTCTTTTCTTTAGAAGCAGAATCCCCATTATTTATTGAGATACACTGAATAAATGCTGAGGAATTTCCTTATAAATAACTACTTAAGAAGCCTTTTTCAAAAGGCAAAAATGTCTGTTTTGGAACTTAGATTCACAAATCCTGGGTACAGCAATCATTCTGAAGTAAAACACCTATAGATCCAGTTAATATTGGCTAGTTTCTTGCTGAACTCATATCACAGTGAACTTTTATAATTTAATATAGTTAAGTTGTCTCTTGTGATTTCTCATTCTGTGATCATCATTACACTCCCCTAAACCTGGCATTAACATGCTTTGATGACTGATTTTATATGGACTTTTGATTGAAAATGGAAAAAAATGGAATGAACATACAGTTCATATTAGTCATAATAATTCCCAAGTACTTTATTCTCAGTCAAAAACCCATTTCTGCAATATTTTTTTAATTTCACAACCTTCATATCTTAATTTTCTCCTTATTAATTTTGAATCCAGCTACCACACCAAATTCCTTTAAATTTACCATTAATATCTATTTCTCCAATAGGATTTTCAAAAATGAAATCCAAATCATTTGCAAATGCCTTTAATTTACTATGATTTCCAATGGAAAACATGATATTCTTTCTGGATTGCTTTGATTCAGAATCGGTCTAAATAATAATAATAATAATAATAATAATAATAATAATAATAATAATAATAATAATAATAATAATAATAATAATAATAATAATAATAATAATAATAATAATAAGAAGAAGAAGAAGAAGAAGAAGAAGAAGAAGAAGAAGAAGAAGAAGAAGAAGAAGAAGAAGAAGAAGAAGAAGAAGAAGAAGAAGAAGAAGAAGAA
>NW_015396342.1:5471-8394 GCF_001527695.2 Protobothrops mucrosquamatus
GACAAAAAATCTGGATAGTGGATGTGGCAGTATCTGGAGACAGAGAAAGAACTAGAGAAGATAACAAAATACAAAAGCCTACAAATAGAAATAGAACGACTGTGTCAAAGACAAGCAAGGGTAATATCAATAGTAATAGGTGCCTTGGGTACAATCCCAAAACAACTGGAGCACCAGTCTGAACATCTGGCTGTCTGTGTGATGAATAATAATAATAATAATAATAATAATAATAATAATAATAATAATAATAATAATAATAATAATAATAATAATGTATATGTTGTCTGACTCCCAGAGATGGAAGAGAAGTAATACTATTTAGATTCTGAAAGGGTGATTTTCTTCTCTTTCTACCTATCTTTTAAGTTTGGAAAGAAATTATAATAAATGCACTACTGGTAGTCTTTTTTTAGAAACCATATTTGGGACTGGCAACTTGAGCATTAAACAAAGTAATCACTAAATGAAACTGTTACTGTGTTTACAATCTTACGTCAGGTAACCTTTGCTTTATAGACCTGTGAAAATTGCAAATGCAAGGATAGGTTCTAAACTTATTTTTTCATGATCATTGTATATGCAGAGGGTCACTATATGAGGCAGATACTAAACAAACCGAGTCTATTTCATATTAATTGTTAAATGTCTAAGCTTGCTAGTCTCTATTGCTCTAAAATTGGATATCATACATCTGAGCTCCTTTGAACACTGCTATGGCTGTTGCTTTTAAGGTTAAACATTTTCCTTTTCTTCTTTATTTGCATACACATTCCCCTGCTACAATCACAGTTGTATATTTAAAGAAAATCTGGAATAGATTAGAATTATATATTAGTGATTTGCAAAGTAAATATTCTCAGGCACCTGTTCTAGTGGCTAGAGATTTCAATGCAATGATTGGCATGATTACATGATCCAATATAATATATACTATCTTTTCACCTCTGCTATACAGACAGTTCCATCATTTCTTATGGTGGGAAATGGTGGGAAACTTCTGTAGAATGTGTTTGCTACATGTTTTTAGAAGCTGAATCTAACCTTGCTGAATGATTCAATGCCTACTGACTATTCAGCAAAATTCTCACAGTGGGCCAGCACAAAACTTTCCCTAATATATTATACTGAAATTTCACAATGTAACACTCGTCATTTAGAATGGCTTCATAGACAGCCAAACTGACAGTGATCATTTCCTAGGAATTCTATCCTTGCAGGTGCCTGACAAGTTGCTTCATGACTCTCTGTAACTATGGAAAATGAATTCTTCCCTATTCAGATTAAATGATCTTCACAACAGGAAGAAACATTTAATAAATTTCTGAAAACTGAGCCAGCATTTCAAATTTACATTGCAATAATTGTTCAGATGAGTTAAATGTAAGTCATTATTCTAATTCAGATATATAACTTTCTCTTACATTATCCTCAGCTGCAAAGACTAGAAACCATAAACTTATATTCAAAGAATTAGTTTAATTTGGATTGCTTGGAAGCCACGAAAACCCTAATTTGGCTTTTTAATAAACGTAAGGAAAATTTGCAGACATGTTCTATTATCAGTCTATTACGAAGAGAACATGATGAAACAGACTGGCTCTATGTTGTCAAAAAAGTAAGGCCTGTGCCGGAACTCACACACGTCATACAACCCGCCATGCCTACTCTACAAGGTTCCATCCAAAAAAGGTGCTGGAACTCCGTTCTGGGCGTTCTGTGAGAAAAAAAAGCCCTGAGTAAGGCTATATACTCTATCTTGTTTATTTAACAATGTGCTGAGTATATATTAAGTTGGTTTGGAAGAAGATTAATATAGTTTTAAAACTAGAGGAAGATATATCAATAATCTGTACTATGTTGAAGACACTAGCCTGATAGCTGAAAATAAAGGATTTGCAAGGTCTAAGAATAAAAATTAGGGAACTATAAAGTAGATCAAACTAATGACAAGTAGTACAACCAAGTTTAGAACTGACAATGAAGATATCAAAGTGATGGATAGCTTTTTTGTTTTGGATTGACCATAAACACTAAAAGAACAAACTGTCAAAAAAATGCTGCAGACTAGCAATTGGTAGAGCATCATGAAAAATTATTCAGCAGCCCTTGATCTATCTATATCTACAAAAATCAGAACAGTGCAGGGGATGGTATTCACTGAGAGACTCTCTGGAAATGAGTTGGATTTTGAAGAAGAGGATAAGAAGAATTTGTCCTTTGGTGAGAATACTATGGATATCCAAGAAAGCACAGAAGTGGATTACTGAACAAATCAAAACAGAATTCTCACTAGAGGCACAAATTACCAGCTTCAAATTATCTTACCTCAGACACATTATGCATAGACCTAGTTGTCTGGAAACACCTCCAATGCTGAAAAAGTGGAAGAAAAAAAGAAGAGTAGAATGATCAGCAGCCAGTGGATGGACTCAGTTACAGTGAAAATGAAAGTACCTTTGTAACACCTAAAGAATCAGGACAGAATATCAGGTGGGACATTTGTCTATGTAATCAATAAGACTCAACAGTGATTTTATGGTACATAAGCAATCAATCAATTGAAGAAAAGACAACATAAGAAATTTAAAAACTCAGCACCAGGTAATGCCAGGTAGAGATTATTTAATAGTAGAAATTATTCGAACAAGCAATAATAGAAAATCCTGGTCTTGGTCTTCTCATTGATCTGATTGCAATGTTTATAAAAAATTGGGCCTCAATAATAATGGTTCCTATGTACAAAAAGGAGAAAAGAGACTAACCAGTTAATTATAATCAAATCAGTTTATTAAGTATCATCAGCAAACCGTATGCAAAACTTCTAAAAAATAAAATTGGTGGAATGGCTGAAAGCAGAATCCATGCAGAGAAGCAGGCCAGCTTAAAGCTGACTTCTCTCCCAGATCAACTTTTCATTCTA
>NW_015396343.1:0-4951 GCF_001527695.2 Protobothrops mucrosquamatus
TTAATGTGGAGGAGATGGATTGTTTATAAATAGAGTTTGTGGAGTTAGAGATATTAATATTTGTTTACCTATATTTGAATATTAGCCTGGGATTTGGTTTGGGAAGTCCGGGGTGGGTGGGATATATTATAATATTGTGTAATACTTGTGATGTTTTTTTCTTTTTTGGAAAACAATAAAAATTTTATATTGAAAGAGACTTTAAATGACCATTCTTCTATAGTGGGTAAACGTTCCGTTTTCCAATATTGAGCTACTAGTAGTCTTGCAGCAGTTATAAAGTTTAACATCAATTCCATTTCTTTTGCATTCAGGTCTTCCATAATACCCAACAAAAATATCTGCAGCTTAAACTTTATCTTTTTCTTTAAAATATTTTGAATATTCCATCATATCTTAATCCAAAATGCTTTAACTTCCCTAAATGTCCACCAAATATGAAAATAAGTTGCATCTAAATTCCCACATCTCTAACACTTAGGTTGTAAATTAGGATACATACAACACAATTTTTGAGGATCCAGATGCCACCTATAAAACATTTTATAAAAATTTTCCCTTAGGTTTTGAGCTTGAGTAAATTTTACATTTCTAACCCAAATTATCTCCCATGTGTCCAATAAAATTGGTTCTTGTATATAGAGAGCAATTCTGTCTCAATGGAAAATACTCTCAAATTCTCTTTAATCCATAGGAATCGTATTAGAGGTCTGTATGGTTCTGAAATGTCAGAAACCAGTGGGAGGATCAAATCATATCATTATCCATGTACATATCAGCATCTGCATGTGCTGAGATAACAAACCGAGTGGTTCTTTATCTGCCTCTGGGTATTTTGAGAAAGAGTAGTGAATTCAGTTGTATTCTACCAACTGGATTGCTGGCAGGAAACAATCACTCAAATGATTTCTGAGCTTCAACATGATCAAAATATGTTTTCTGTGTTCATTATTATTATAAATAGCAACTGGAACTGCCTTGGTTAAAATCTTCTATCTATAACTATACTTTGAGATGTGTGAAAATAGAAGAACATACAACAAACTAGGTGCAAAAATTGATGTATTTTATTGCAGAACATGCCTACTTTCATTTCAAGAAAAGTTTTCCCTCAAAACACATTGGACTTAACTTAGAATAAAGCATATGTGTGCCATATTTTTTTCTCCATATGTCACAATATGTGAAAGAATAGCATGGATAAAAAAAAAGTAAGTGTCAGAGACTGAAAATATATAGGAGGCAGCACTCATGTTACCAATAGCATATTAATTAAAGTAGGATTTGGGAGGTAACAAAATAGGATAAGTAGCAAAGTAGAAGTATTATACCAGCTCCATAACAACAACAGCAAGAACAACTATCACCATTATACTATTTATAGCTGAACAAAAGAATCCCATTTTTATGAAGGCATTTGACAATATGCTTGTTTTATTTTAAATATAAGCTACTAAATTCCAGTGTGCCATTAAAGATTATATACAGGATATGTTGTTTGACTCTGTAATCAAAATGTAGCATTTAAAAAAAATCTTTCAGAGTTCAATTCACTGCTTCAATGTTTCATTAATGAAAGTACATGAATTTAATGCACATTTATTATTTGAAGCCTTAGAATTATCAATGGTCCCTTATACATCAATAATAGTTATACTGGTAATATGATTGGGTAATGAACTTGCACATTATATTTATATTCATTTATCTGCATAGTAAGATTGGCAGAATCACTGAAACCATAAATATCATAGGGAAAGGTGAAAAAAGAAGGAGATTACAGAAGTTAAGCATTTAATATTATGATATTTATATCCTGATTTTCTTGATGCTTGTAAAATAAATTAGTCTGAATTTATTAACATTTCTGAAGCTGTTACAGAAATCCTCGCTTACCAGATTGCCTTTTCAGTGACCATTTGAAGTTGCAATGGTTCTTAAAAATAAATTTATGACCCACTTACAACCATTTACAACCTTTGCACATTCCTTAGCCAAGTGATCACCATTATAGTCAGTACACTTATTTTGTGCCTGACCTGTTCTTTTTCTTTTTTTCTCCCTTGCAGAGCAGAGAAATTGGAGAGGAAAGGACTAAGGACTAGTAAGCAGACACACAATGGGGAATACACATCAACAACAACTGCTGGAGCCTGCAGCTGTGAGTGCACTATACAAACAGCCCAATGTATTCCCCATTGTGTGACTCTCTTACTCTCCGATTTCTCTGCTCTGCAAGAGGGGGAAGGGGAAGAAAAACAAAACAAATTTGTTTCCTGTATCAGACCTATTACTGTACTTCTAATCCTTATATACTAACATAACAGGTTTAGAAAATACTTCCTGTTTTGGGGGGCCAAATGTTGTGGATAGGGGTAGTTTAGTTACTTTCTCTTTGTTCTTCAGCTGATGAGAAGACATTACTCATTACAATCTAGTTTGCTCCCACCATTATAGGGTCCCACTCAAATTTTCTTTTCTTTACTATAATGCTTACTTTGATATCAGATAATTCTTCCACATTATGATAATCTCATTTTTCCTCCTTTCTATTTGGCCTTTTAATTAATCACTTTTATGAACTTATTGCTTTTGTATTTATTCTTTTCATTTAATTAACTCAAAGATTAACTATTCATTTGTATGGGCTTTCAGTCAATTAGCCACTGACTACGCAACTGTTGTTTGCAAATTGCTTTCCAGATGTGACTATTTGATTACTTTGGATCAGTTTAAATTTCTTTTTAAATAAATTCTTGTCCGTCTGAAAATCTACTAACTTATAAAATACCTTTCATATCTAACCATTCCACACTTATTTGACTCTCATAACTCATTTTTATTTTGGCTGTCTTCCCTTTCATCTTGTGTTTGTTTTAGTTTTGGTTCATTCTCAATTTTCCAAGCATGTTGATTTGATTTTATATCCCCTTTTATTCTATTTAGCTACCTTCATCATTTCCATTCCACACTGCACACTTCTGATTTATTATCTAGGAGTGATTGTACTAAACACTAACCAAAACTCTGTAAAATATGCAACTTAAGTGTATACCCACATTTTTCTAGATGAAAATGATAATTTTAGACATTTTTCTTCAATATGTGTGTTGTCTCCCACTACATACATTCTGCATTTGTTGTGGTTATTGTTAAGGTGTGTAGCAAAGAAGAAATACCAAAACACAAATTATGAAATGTCATCAGAAAAAGAATAGTAATAAAAAGCAAGAATATAAAATATCTAATCTTCTATATTATAACTCAAAAGCCTAGTTTTTTTTATTTCTTAAGATAACAACTTTTCAATCTCTACCATATTCTCAAAATTCTAGCAGTACTAGTTCCAAAAAATAAATGTGGACACTTAATAAAATGAGAACAGTGATGATAAATCATCCTAACAAGATAAGGATAAATTTCTCTTAGAACCTTAAAAAAAGTATTTTAATAGTGTCACCCAAAGTACAGTTCTACATTAAGGTCCCTGGAGCCATGTTGCCCATCAACAAATTAAGTCAAAAGAAGTATGTTGAGGGTTTTGATTATCTAATGTGCTGCTTTTGTTCCGATACTGAGCCTAAGAACACTATCTTTTAATCAGTTTTGCTTTGATTTTGTTGAGTTTAGTTGGAAATCAAATAAAGTCGACAATGTCATGTTCTTAATCCACTGACTTCTGCCTGCTTGCTCCTTTTATTTGGCCAAAGGCAAGGGAAAAAAAACCTTGAAGAAATGATGCATGGAATAGATGGTAAACCAATCAAAAAGAAAGCGGAGAAAAAGAAAGCTGAACAATGGAAACAACCAGCCTTGGAAATTCAAATTCAAATTCATGGGCCATGCTGGCTATGATCTCTGAAAACCATCACCAAATTGTAGACAAAAGCAATAGCACTTAGACTTATATACCACATCATAGTGCTTTACAGCCCTCTCTAAGAGGTTTATAGAGTCAATGTATTGCCCCCAACAATCTGGCTCCTCATTTTACTGACCTCAAAAAGATGGAAGGCTGAGTCAATCTTGAGCTGGTGAGACTCAAACTGCCAAATTGCTGGCAGCCAGCAGTCAGCAGAAGTAGCCTGCAGTACTGCATACTAACCACTGCACCACCAGTGGTTAGAATACCATGTTTTCCTGAAAATAAGACCCAGTCTTATTTTTTTTGCCTCCAAAAGAGGTACCAGGTCTTATTTTGGGGAGGATCTCTTTTCCACAGTCTCACCTCATGGTGGCAGCACTGACAGCCCCACCCAGCTGGCCTACTTCTTCTGCAGCTGAAGGAAATGTCTCGCCATCATTTTGCCATCAGAGGCCTTTCTGCAAGGCTTCTGCAGCTGAGAACCGAGCTACAGCTGCAAAGGCCTTGCAGAAAGGCCTCTGATGGCGAATGCAGGCCGGAGCTCCATTCTCAGCTGCAGAGGCATTTCCTTTGGCCGCAGAAGTGGACTGGCGAGGTGAGGCAGATGTCGATTCATGGGCACCCTCCCACTCTAGCTTGATTTTAGGTGTGCCCCTCATCCCAAAACTAGGGCTTGTTTTGGGGTAGGGCTTATATTAGACCCACTCCAAAAAATCAAGCTAGGGCTTATTTTCGGGGTAGGTCCTACTTTCGGGGGGAAACGATACAAGGACAAATATGCACAAGCAATTAACAACTTGCTTGTGGAAGATGGCTTCTTCATATCTTAAAACAATGCATAACTAGAGGTCCGAAACAATGTTTCAGAGTGTGCAGGAACACTTAAAAAAAAAAACCTATATCTATGGTATAAATTGTACCCTAGGGGAGCAAGAAGGACAAGAATGATATAAAAGGACAGCTACATAGAATAGAAGTCAAAGACAAAGAAAGCCATGTTGTATCATTGCTACCATATGGTATTAGACATTTAGAGGACATGAAAGACAAGCTGTTGATTAGTATAGTTATGGAGAAGAAAATGTT
>NW_015396343.1:5835-8392 GCF_001527695.2 Protobothrops mucrosquamatus
TTTCAGAAAACCATTTCTTCTTGAATGCAATTCACACAGTGTTGACAGAACCACAGTTTGACTCCAGCTATAGAAATGAGTATTTGATTCAGCCTGGAACTGAATTTACTATTCCCAGATAAGAATATTAAAATTCATTGGACTTAGCTTACACATGAGCAGACATTCAGGATTGTGTTGTGATTTCATTCCCATTGTAGTATCAAGTTAAAACTAATATTTCCAGATTTTTTTAATTATGAAACCAGATTACAATCTACCTACGAACTGGCTGATTGCACAATTCTCTCATTAATGTGAAACTGCATTTGGAATTTGAAGTAGACTCTTTCTCAATGAAGTATCGTGCTCTATCAATTCAGCAGATCCACACAGTTAAAATGCCACCGAAACTAAATGGCCCCAATTAATGGTAATAAAAATAAATTTGGAGCTGAGAAAGAAGATGAGGGACTGTATCTTCTTCTTACTGAATCAAAGGCCTTTCAATTAGGATAGGCTTAAATTTAAGGGCAAGGAGAAATTGAAAATCATATGCAATCATTAAAAAAGAATGATTTTTATAGCTCTGTCCACTTTCATTTTCCAACTGAGGAAATGTAGGAATAAAACAATATCTTGTAGTACCTGCTACATACTGTAGTAGTTCATTGATATTTTGATTTTCAACAGCACTGCATTTTAATCTGTGTAACCTAAGCATGACTAATTATCATCTCCCTTAAAAAAACACAGATAGTCCTTAGATGGCTTGTTTTTGTTTTGTTTTGCCATCAGGAATTAATAAGGCTCTAGAGTCCTACAAAATATACTTTTAGGGGCCACATTCATGTCTTAATAATGATATGTGTATGTATCTAAAAAAGCAGATACATTATTGACTGAAAGTTAAATAGCCCTGAGGTTAAGGCTGCAATGTAAGGGTTTATATACAGATAGTCCTCAACTTACAACAGTTCATTTAATGACTGTCCAAAGTGACAAAGGCACTGAAAAAAGTGATTTAAGACCGTTTTTCACACTTATGATTGTTACAGCATCCCCATGGTCAACGTGATCAAAATTCAGATGTTGGCAACTGGGTCATATTTATGGGGTCATGTGATCACCTTTTATGACCTTCTGACAAGCAAAGTCAATGGGGAAGCCAGATTCACTTAACAACTGGATTACTAACTTAACAACTGCAGTGATTCCCTTAACAACTGTGGTAAGAAAGATTGTAAAATGGGGCAAAATTCACTTAATAAATGTTTTGCTTAGCAACAGAACTTTTGAGCTTCACTGTAGTTGTAAGTCACTGTATTATTCTACATCGATATTAAAATTTCAGTTATGCATGAAATTTTATGCATTAAAACATTCTCTTTCTTACAGTTATCACCTGTAAGAAAGACTCGTGTGATATATTTCATGTGACCTTTCCTGACACAATGCTCTGCTTGGTTGTCCTCATCCAAGTCTGCCTGAAGCATTTTTACTTGAAATGCTATAGATAATTTCCATTTTTCTAAACTGGTGTCCTTCAAATGGGATATTCCTTCTGGAAGATGGCAGGTTGTGAAAGCTGGCTAAAGTTCCCAGCCTGGCTGCTGTGTTACTTACCTTTAAGTACTTGCTTGAGCTATAATGATATCGTTTTAGTGAAGGTACTCCCTATTCCATGACATACTATGGGGAAATTGTACTGCATTGCATGGAGTGTGAATCGATGACTGCTAGGTAATAGGCTTCTCACTGCCATCTCTTCAAATGCTAGCCTAAAAGCTAGAAATGGCTTTGGTTGCTTGCAGATACTTAAAAAGCAGAATTACATTTAAGAGCATTGCTGTCAAAGGACTTCAGTGCTGACTCTATAAAGTAGCATTTCCACAATACAGCCTTCCAGCTACGTTTATAAACTTGAACTTATGAAGCTAAGAGTTTCCTCTCAATCTCTTCCTCACAACTGTCCCAAAATGCCTCTGTGAGGAAGCAGAAAAGGGTAGCTTTGAACTGCGCTAAGTCCTATTCTGCCTCAGTAACAAGGTCAAAGGTGGGACAAGTTCAAGAAAGTACTTGGTGGGCTCTCCTGGATTAATCTGCCTTCCTACCAAACATTGCCAGCTAACACAAATAACATCGACCAATTCCTCTTAAGACGGGATAGAGTTGAAAGGCAAATGTGTTTTGACAGCTGGCCAGAATAGAGCCCTTAATCACCACTTTTATGCGCTTTGCACCAGTGGATTCATGCTCCCTTTGAAGTCACCCCCAAAAAGCATATTAGAGATGCTCTTGGACTGTGCATTGTATTTATGGCTGGTAGTCAGTTTCCCCCTGCCACATCTCCACCTTCCAATTTCTCCTGCCAGGGCCACTGTGGGAAGTTAGCCCAGAGAAGGAAATATTAAAAAGGCAGAAAGAAAGATATTGTTCACCAAAAGGATTTTTAAAAGCATTTTTTTGAAAAGCAGAAACCAAACCTGGCCTCATCTCTTTGCCCAAAGCAGTAGCTAGTCTTATACATATGCAGATGTGGAACCATCAGGAAGTTTGGAGCCAGGGATCTCAAGAC
>NW_015396343.1:11234-15694 GCF_001527695.2 Protobothrops mucrosquamatus
GGTGGGGGAAGAGCCGCACCAACCGGCTAGGATACACCAAGAGGGAGCTGCAGAGCCTGTACATCCGGCCTGGGACTTTGGAGCTACAGAAACGGAAGACCTGGCGAGGCAATGGCGCGGGACGGACTCTGGGGAGGGGCGGGGTCGGGCTAAGGGAAATTTAATAAGGACGGGGCGGATGCTGGCTTGTGGCTGGGGGTGGGATGAAGGGGCGTGGTACCTCTATTTACAGCACTGGGAGAAAGCCACTCCCAGTGCTGACTTTGTTTCAGAGTGAATAAACTGCTCCTGAAAGCACATCGTACCTGCGTCTTGGGTTATTCCCAGTCGTCAACGGACGGTCGTGACACTAACAGCCACCAGGCTTGAAATCCCAGGGAGTGCTCCTGCCTTATTTAAAATATCTGTCCAGGAAAGCCTATGGTTTTTTTTTTCCCTCTTCCTTTCCCTGCATAAGTTAATATAAAAAGGTGAAATTCAGTTGCACCAGGTCATTTTCAAACTGTAGCCAGACTTTTCAGTCTGAGAAGGAGATTACTTTTAAATCTGTGGTGTGAAAGAGAGTAGATCAAACATACACCCATTCTTCCTCTTTCCTTTCCAGTTCCTTAATATTTATTTTTCTCTGAAGTAAAGATATATAAATTCCTTCTCTCCCTGCCATCTCTATCTACAAGGATTACTTTTAACAAGGATTATTTTCCATTTTTAAGGTTAACAGCTATTTATTTATCTATTTTGAATCCAGGATCATTTATTCCTGTTGGAATAAACCAGCGCAAGCTAAATAGGTAAAAGGAGCCAGGGTGGCACAGTAGTTAGAATGCAGTATTGCAGACTAATTCTGCCGACTGCCAGCAGTTTGGTCCTGACCAGCTCAAGGTTGACTCAGCTTTCCATCCTTTGGAGGTCGGTAAAATGAGGATCTAGATTGGTAGGGATAATACGCTGACTCTGTAGACCTCTTAGAGAGGGCTGTAAAGCACTATGAAGCGGTATATAAGTCTAAGTCCTATTGCTATTGCTAAAAAGTGACCAGATGGGAGAGGCCAGTCCATTCTGCTTAGAATGTCCAGCAAGAATTAAGATAGAGTTAAGGCCCACCCCTTAAATAGCTCATCTCCAACAGGGATGATCAGGCACCAGATTGCTTGTACAAGATTTGTGTCAGAAAATGAGAAAAGTGACTTCACTTAAACTGGAACAGCTAAATGTATCTGCCTTTCGGGTGAGTTGCAGAGGACATGCAGGTAGTATTGCTAACTATACTTAAGAAATATATCCCATATAACCCTTAAGTATAGTTAGGAAGATATCTTCATGCTACAGTGGGAGTGACAGGAGCCTTCAGTAAAGGACAAAAGGGTGATTTTAGAAGATGTTTCATATAAGTGCCACACACCTTTTACAGGTATGCCTTTTCTCCTTATTCCTAGTCTCACTTTAGGTATGAAAGCTGGCTGGGGGACTTTGGGCTCGTTGCTGTCTCTCAGCCAAACTCACCTTGCAGGAGGAGGAAGGAATATTCGGTTTGTTCACTGCTTTGAATTATTTATAAAAATAATAAAGGCGGGTAAAAAAAACTCATCTAAAAATCTATCCAAAGAAAAGATGCCCCCCCCCTTTTGCTATGTCCAACTGGCTGAGGTTGAAGAAAATCAATTACTTATCATTTAGCTGGTTACTACTAAGCACTTTATCTTAATTGGAATTGGAGTGTTTGAGGGAGAATACAATGTTTTAATAAATTACTCAAACTGAAAGAAAGTATTTCTATGAAAACCATTATATGCCATTAATAAGTCAATACATTTCTCAGGAAATGAACTCAGCTTTTATTATTAGAAATAGCCATCAGTTACTAAATACCACTGTACCAATTATTGTAGTTGTGAATGAACAAATTAAAATTATTGGCTGGATAGTAATAAAACCAGTTACGGATTTCAGTGGTAGAAAAGCGGTTAATAAATTCTTTGTTCTGAGGTCGCTTATTAGTGAGAACTTTGCTATTTGGTCATGCAATTCCTTCTACCAGAACATTGCTTCCATGTGGAAAAGGATGAAAACATATTTTTAGAAAGAAAAAAAATGAGAACAGTTAATGAATTAAAGTAGAAGGCATCTACGAGTTCTTGGAATTTGGATCAATCTTGTCCTTTTTCATTCTGTTTGTCAAACATTTTTGCATGCCTGTAGGTTTATACTCAACACACAGCTGTCCTTTAGTTTTGGTGATAACAAGAACATATTTAGTCCTGATGATTATAAAGACATATTTCCTTTGGCAACAATACAATTCTTTGACACTGCCTTCTTCATATTTGTCATTTTCTTCTTCTGAGATATTGATTTCTCCCTGTAGCCTACAGATAATGGAATTTCCTGGTTGTCTCCTATTCCAATACTGAGCATCTCCAACCCTGCTTACCCTTTGCAAGCTTAGTTGACTACATACTGCCACCTACTGTGAATTCATTACATTGCATAGTTAACATTTAATTAAAAAGTGCTAGGTCAGAGTTCTACTGTTCATGGAAGGAGGATTTTAATGATTTTAAACAAGACACAGCTATAAATATTTGGTTTTTAAATTGGCTTTTATAGGGGAAATGTTTTATATTGTTTTAACATGCTGTGAGCCGCCCTGAGTCCCATGGGGAGAAGGGCGGCATATAAGTTAATGAAAAATAAATAAATAAAATAAATAAATTCAGCAGAAACTTTACCTTGGAGAAAAACAAAAAAAACATCTGAAAGACTCACCGGAACGTAAGAACTTAGAAATGCAATTATTCCGGGCAAGAAATACACACACAATTCAACGTATCTCTCACTTTAATTTGTAAATATCAAACAGAGGTTGTACCTTATTTGCTGTGTATATCAACACTGGGGTACTGTAGCAAATCAGTGGTCTCCCTGGATCACACAATATGGACTTTTACATGAATCCCATTCCATATTTTTGAAACATTCTGATGCAGATTCTTCTCCCTTACCCCATTAATGAAGACAGTATGTTTTGTTTGCCATTCAGGACAGTGTATTTTTATCCCAGCAAAACATTGTGCCAACACTGCACAATGTAAGTTACAGCGAAATTCCCTAGCTAGGAAAGATTTGGTTCAACAGAAGAGAAGATTAGATTTATGTCTGTAATGATAATTCATAAGCAAAAGTTCAGGATAGTTTTAAAAGGGATTTTATGGACTTCTGATCAACCTGACAAAAAGCCATTAGATCACAATAAAATCCTACGAGACACTGGCTCAGCTCAGAAATAATCACATTTCCATCTTTATTCTTCTCAAGACAGGATTGTCAGTAGAATGTAACAGTGCATGCTCCCAAATTAAGATTATATTGAATGGAACCTTTAGGGAGACTTTTATTTATGTGTTATTTATTTGCTCAAGGATTTTACATTTGCATTTCTATCTTAGCTGGGTATACTGCAATAGCTTTTAGGTAACCTACTGTTCCTACATTAATGTGTAGATTTGATACCATTTTTACTGCATTGATTAGTTTATAGGACTATATGAGAAAAACATGCTTTACCTCGATGTGGTGCTTGTTACAGGAAATTGACACTGTTTGCATTGTTGATGCTCAGAGATGATGCAATTGGCTACAACAAGGGATTTGGTGAAACTTCAGAGGCCTCTTCTGGCATTAGTCAAACAATGATGTCTGTGCATACAGCTTCAACTCTTTGGAGGAGGGATCTTTTGTGAAAGAGCTTTGAAGGGGCTTAATGAAAGCTAATCACGCTTTAATAGTTTTACCTAGCCCTATTGCTTTAGTCTTTATTTAGTTTATTCTGTGAGAGCATTAGAGGTAGCTAATAACTCTGAATGAAGCCTTATTTCCAGTGAACTGGCTTAAAACAATGCCACAGCATAGGTTTTCCTCTCCTCTCCTCTTCCAGGTCAGCAAAAACATGAACAACTAAATTCCATAATGCACATGCCTAGACCAGGGTTTCACAACCTTAGCAATTTCAAGGCATGTGGACTTCAATTTTCATTCTCATGCTGGCTGAGGAATTCTGGGAGTTGAAGTCCGCGTACCTTAAAGTTGCCAAGGTTGAGAAACAGTGCTCTAGACATTTTCATAAAAGCTTTTCAAAATTGAGGCCCCACATAATTAAAGTGTTATGACACCTGTCTTCATCACTTTTATGAAGGGTTGTGTGATTCTAAGTCACAAGTGGAGAAATGACCAGAATGGAATGGGATAGAGAATAGAGAATGGAATTCTCTATCTTCAAAAAAAAGAGAAGAACTCAGGGGTTTAATTCTGATGATAAAGTGCCATTGCAACTAGAAGCTTGTTGTTGCAACCAATTGCAATATACCTCAGTAGTAACCTTGAGTAAGCAATGCTATTTGAAGGCAGTCATGAGGAGAGGGAAAAGATAACTTCTAGCTGGGTTAAAGCTGTGCTCACTGCTA
>NW_015396344.1:0-4927 GCF_001527695.2 Protobothrops mucrosquamatus
TCCCACGGCCCCCTCCTCACCAGCAGCCCTCCCCGGAGGAGAGTCGCCCCTGGGCATGGCCCACACGAAGCAGCACAGCCAAGGATATGGTAACCGGGCAGCACAGACAAGACTCTGCCCTTGTGCCCCGTCGCACGCAGATGATGCTGCGGGGCATGGGCGGAGGGCACTGCTGGGTTGCCTGGGTGATCTGTGGAGGTCAGTGGAGGTGGTGGGTGGCCCAGTGGACAGGGCGGAGCGGAGCGGGGACAGGGGTGGGGTGGTGGTTTTTGGGCACTCGGTCTGTAAAAGGTTCGCCATCACTGGAGTAGATGTTCCAAAATTACTATGGGACTGAATTGTGATTTGTTGCATGTAAAGCAATTTTCCATTTCTGATACGTTAAACTACAGTACAAACCTCTGAATTTCTCTGTGAATATAAAAGCCTTGTTGGCTAGATGTTCTTTGGTGTTGATCTGGCACATCTGAAGGGCATCAGGTTGAAGAAGACTGCCCTAAAATACTACAAATCTTGTTCAGCAGAGAAACCGTTTTTGAAAGAAACCGTTTTACATGTTGAAAATTAGGGCAGTTCCAGAAATGTTGCTGGGTGGCATTTAGCAACCAAAATAAGGCTTTTACGGGGCCTTACAGCGGTCCGGTTAAAAGGTGGGACCTAAACAGGTCCACGGATTTAGGTGTAAATCTGAGGGCAAGAGACAAAAAGCTGCAATTAAACTTGGAAGGGGTGGGGAGATGTGACCCTCAAAATAACTGTGATATCTGTAAGAAGTCCAAATAAGTTAGGCAATTTGGTTTTGCTATTTTGGAGGGAGACTCCAGCATAAAATAGGTGAGGGAGGAAAACTGGTAGGAACCTTCAGGACGATTTTCCGATAACGCATTTCATAGAGATAGATTTAACTCCTCGTGCTTTCGCCTAGGGCAGTGGTGGCAAACCTACGGCACGGGTGCCAGAGGCGGCACTCAGAGCCCTCTCTGTGGGCACGTACGCCATCGCCCCAGTCCTAGACCTTCAGCTGGGTTTTATAAAACCTTTTCACTTTAGGCCTCCGCCGTGTGCAAAAAAAAAAAGGTTCAATCAATCAGTCAATTTCAACTTCTCGCGGGGAAAAAAAAAGATCTTGCAAAGTTGGAATTGATTGATGGAACTTTTTAGTCCCACCCAGTCTGCTGTTACCACCACAGCCACGCCCACCCAATGGGCCACACCCACCCGGCACCCGACAATGCATAAATGGGTTTTGAGGTGCAGTTTGGGCACTCGGTCTCTAAAAGGTTCGCCATCACTGGCCTAGGCGCAGGGGTAGGCAACCTTGGCTCTTTTATGACTCGTGGACTTCAACTCCCAGAATTCCTGAGCCAGGAACTCTGGGAGTTGAAGTCCACGAGTCATAAAAGAGCCAAGGTTGCCTACCCCTGGCCTAGGGAAGGAGCTCCCATTATCATACCCATTATTATTACAGTGACCGTAAGGAATAAATAGGTTCCCTGGTTTTCATCGCTGCCGGCGTGCAACCCGCAGTGTCAGCGTCCAAAGGGGTGGAAAGGCCGGCCTTCCCCTCCCGATTGTCTCCGATTGAAAAGTCCTCCATCAGCCGCAACCCAGTCTCTATCACGTGACGACGACCGCCCTTTCGGACTCTAGCCCTCCCCTAGGCGAAAAAGGAGGCGGGCGGGGCCCGGGGTAACCAATGAGGACTAGGGTGCGCGTCGCTGCCTGACTCTAAGGGAGGCGCTGGGCGCTTTGCCCAGAGAAAGAGTGCGGCTGCAGGAGCGACGGGGCTTCTTACTACCTTGAGGCATCATGGATTGCGAGGACGAGGCCGTTGTTTTCGTTGCTGCTGCAAGGACCCCGGTCGGTGAGTAGAAACTACTACCGGAGCTATTTCATGCCTCGGTCTCGTATTGCTCTCAAACGGGCGTTTTCACGGACTGGCGTTGCGCTTGCTCCCAACCTTGCGTGGTCCATTCATTCTGATGCCTGCGGGAAATTTGCCTTCGCCCATTTTTTTTTCCCTTCTATGCTACCTGTTAGGGGAGGAAATCCTGTACTTTTTTCCTGCTCATGGCAGAAAGATAAGCAAATGAATCGAGGTAGGATTGTGGTAGGAACTGTACTAGGGATGATGTCCTGCGAGAGGGCTAGAGAACTCTAGAACTGCGAGGGCGAGGATGTATGCAGGGCTTTGTTACCTGCTTACTTAACTGATAAGAACTATTCGGGTAACAGATTGGAAACGGACACCGCTGTCTAACGGTATGTCTGGGAATCCGACGGAGTTTAACAAGATCGAAATTTAGCTACTGTATGCAAAATAGAAGGCTAAATCGTTCATCTAACCCAGTGTTTCTCAACCTTGACAATTTTAAGGCATGTGGACTTCAACTCCCAGAATTCCACAGCCAGCATTGCTGGCTGTGGAATTCTGGGAGTTGCAGTCCACATGCCTTAAAATTGTCAAGGTTGAGAAACACTGATCTATTTCTAACCCATTTACTTACCCCTCGACGCTACACTGACATTCCTTCAATCTGTCCTCCACAAAGCTCGAGCTGGCTTGGCACCTTTGTTTCTTGACTCCCTTATTTGTCTGCAATCGCGATTCATTAGGTGAACAGTTTGACACACGGGAAATTATTAGCAGAGCGAGTGTTTGAATCCGTGCTTGCCACTCTAAGCTCCATGTTAACGTTGGGTGTAAGTTGCCCACTGGGTTTATTTATCAAATTTATACACTTCATCTAAGTGCCTCTAGACGGCTTACAATAAAAAAAAAAGGTTAACGCTACTACGGGAGAATAAACGACGTGAAAAACGGATCCCCGCTTGCTTGCCCTGTTGGCTTGTTCACAGCAGTGGCTTTGTTTGTTTTTTTCGTATTACCGAAGGCTCCTCCCTCGCCTTGCAATGATTGGACAATGAGTTATAGAGCCACCGCCTGAAGATGCGCCGTGATTGCCTCGCGACTCTTGCTGAAGAGTCCCTCGTGCTCTGATTGGCGTTTTGGTCGGTAGAACCAGGACGGTCTGGTCGCCGGCTCTCGTTTCCTTCCATTAATGAAATCAACTCCTTTGCTCTTCCAGCGCAAAGAACAACATCGAAGAGCATCTAGTCCAGTGTTTCTCAACCTTGACAATTTTAAGGCATGTGGACTTCAACTCCCAGAATTCCACAGCCAGCATTGCTGGCTGTGGAATTCTGGGAGTTGAAGTCCACATGCCTTAAAATTGTCAAGGTTGAGAAACACTGATTCTAGTCAGCCTTGGAGCCCTGGCTTCCAAACACAATGTTGCATCTTAGCTTTGGGTTAAGGTTCCCATCCTCTTTGATCCTTCTTTCCTCTTCTGATTAGTTATTCCACGTTTTTATTTATTATATTTATTTGCCGTCCATCTCACTGTCAAATGATTATGGGTGGCTTACACCATCAAAGCAATAGTATAAAACAATTAGAACATTAAAAAAGTAAGCATTAAAAATGCTTTAAAACGAGAACATTGAAAGTAAACAAAACTAGATAAAAGGGACGTAAATGGGATGGGGATGGGGTTTTCTCCTAATCTACGACACAATTCCAGAGTAGGATGGCCCCCATTGGGCCCCCAAGTCAGTTGGCAGAACCAGGTTTCCAGGCCCTTTCAGGAGGCTAAGACAGGAGCAGATCTCACCTTGACTGACACAATATTTCAAAGGGTGGAAGTCACAGCAAAAAAGGCTTTTTTCCTGGCACCCCGCCAGCCAGAATTCCTGCCGCTTCTGATGGAGTAGATGCAGTTGACCAATCCTATGGGGCTTTTATATTTCATGAGGTCTTTCCTAGAGTTTTGTATAAGAATTTTTAAAAAAAACCTCCTTAATTCAGCTTCTTAAACAACTATGTAAGACATCATGGTTAGAGATATGAATAATTCCTCAGTATTTAACAAGAAATCAATGGAGACTCTTTTTTTAAAATAATATTTTATTGATTTTCTCACTTTACAATTGGATATTTAAAAAGCAACGTGATGACTGGGTTAATCAATAGTACAATAGTGTACATAAATCTTTAGTATAAATCTCATGTTACATCAGATATTTCCTCTCTTTTTCCATTAATGTCTATTATCTCATATTAGGCTAGTACAATTATTATTATCAACTAAATAAAAACATATAGTATAGTCAAGGCCATGATTTTCCCAATTGCAATGTATGGATGTGAAAGTTGGACCATAAGAAAGGCTGAGCGACAAAGAATTGAGGCCTTTGAACCATGGTGCTGGAGAAGACTCCTGTGAGTCCCTTGGACTGCAAGGCGTTCAAACCGGTCAGTCCTAGAAGAGATCAACCCTGACTGCTCTTTAGAAGGCCAGATCCTGAAGTTGAAACTCAAATACTTTGGCCACCTAATGAGAAGGAAGGACTCACTGGAGAAGGGCCTAATGCTGGGAAAGATTGAGGGCAATAGAAGAAGGGGACGACAGAGAATGAGGTGGCTGGCTGGAGTCACTGAAGCAGTAGGCGTGAACTGAAGTGGACTCCAGAAGATGGTAGAGGACAGGAAGACCTGGAAGAACATTGTCCATGGGGTCGCGATGGGTTGGACACGACTTCGCAATTAACAACAACAACAAAATAAAAACATATTTGTTACAGTTATCAATAATTTTTAGCTTATACGTATCTTAATTGCGTTTGCACTTATTCCTTGTATACAATCAATGTCCTGTTATTGCGGGTTTTTTTCAAGCTTTAATTTCCCATCAATATTCAGAGTAACACTATTATTTATGATTTCCAAGTATTTTATGTTTAGGTGACCAAAAGTTTCCCTTATCTCAACTTCTCCTTTTCCCTTTTCATACCAAAGTCTAATATTCTGGTTACACACCTTATCTATTTAATTATAATATTGCTGTTTTCTAAAAGTTATTTATTT
>NW_015396344.1:5250-7918 GCF_001527695.2 Protobothrops mucrosquamatus
CTAATATTAGAACATCAAATACTTCCTCTGTCTTTCCAATAATATCTGTTATCTCATATTGGGCAAACACAATTCTTACTTTCAACTAAGTAGAAACATCTTTGTTACATTTATCGATAATTTTTAGCCTATACATATCTTGATTGCGTTTGCACTTAATGTCCTTGTATAAACAATGTCATGTTATTGCTTCCCCCCCAAACTTTAATTTCCCATCAATATTCAAGAAAACACTATTATTTATGATTTCCAAGTACTTTATATTTAGGTGACCAAAAGCTTCCCTTATCTCAACTTCTCCCTTTTTCCCTTTTCATACCAAAGTCTAATATTCTATTTACACATCTTATCTATTTAATTATAATATTATTCTATTTTCTAAAAGTTATCTATTTTCCACTATATTCAACCATCTAATTGGTAATATAATATTTCCTCTAACGTCAACACCATTATTTTCTTCACCCTTACTCTGGCTTTCTTCCTTTGCCAGCAATAGTACTCCCTCTATTTTTATATATATTATTTGGAATAAGAAAGACCATTTGGCTGAAGTTTTTTTAGAAGAACAAGCCCATTGGTATTCATTAAACTGCCTCCCTGTTACTCCAATTTCCCACAGTTGTCCTGATAACTTTATCCTCCATTCAATCCGTTCTTCCTTTTCCTCAAATAAATTCTGATTTCTTGATTTGTGAAAAGCCTTTTTCATTTTCAATATTGTCACTCCATTTTCTGATTTTTCAGTTGGCTGGGTCTATTGGTCAATTGGGTCCTCTGTCTTAGCGTTTAGTTGTTCCAATTTTCCTTTTGTTTTCTGTGTTGTTACTTCTTTGCTTGTAATCAAGATCTGGGTTTGTATATTTAAGCTAGAACATTGTTCCTTTGTGTTGCTTCTTATTTTATCACAAGCTGAAAGTATAGTTTTGTATATTGATTTCAACATGGAAAGGTTTTTTTCCTGATCTTCATCCATATTTTCTTAATAATATGTTAAGTTGAAGACTTTAGAATTAAATGTTAAAAATAATTTTTGTCTTTTGTAGCTGGGTATGGGACATCTATTTCACGTTTTATAGGTGGTTTTATGGGTGGTCTTACTAATAGAAATTGTTTATCAAGTAAGAGTTTATAATCCAAGGTGTTACATCATCTCATGTAATAATATATGCTTCTCATTCAGGAAATAGGAAAGCAGTTCCCCAAGCATAGCTCTGAGAGTCAGTAAAAGTTAACATTCATAGTTCAGGCAGGACAGCTTCCAAAACAGTACATCATCCCTGCCATACAGATAAGCCGCCCAGAAATCCCTTCCTTGCAGCTGGGTTTTTCAAAGTTAGTAGCTGTCAAGGCCAAACAAATTTTATCTGAAGTCTGGGCTTGAAGCCAGGTTTCTTTTAGGCAATAACAAATTGTAATACCATAATTCACCACAAGATGTCACCAATGCCGTTTTATAGCTTTTTAAGTCCAAAACTTATATGGTGGTTTTTCAAGTCTATTTTTTTTTTAAAAAAACAACAGTCTCCAATAAGAAAAAAGAACACTTTTAGTCCCCAAGTTTCAAAAGAATATATATCCTATTAGATTAATATTAATCTTATGGTTGCTCTGTTTCCCCTGGGTAGTTAGTCGCTGCTTTTCTTAGAGGGTGGAGTAAAAATTCCCTTCCCTCTCTCCTCACAGGGGGAAAAATGCTTTGGGCAGCATTTTCAGGAAATAAAACTTAGAATCTTAAAGAGAGGATCATCAATTTCATCCACAGTGCTTGAAAGTTGCTTGGTGGTGCTTTTGACTTCGGCTGTCAGTAGCTTTGTGACCGGCCAGCGGAGCGAATTCAGACGGGAAAGACGGAGCCCTGTCTTCCTGCGGCACCGTGACATCAAGCTGGAAGTGAGATTCTAGTACAGGCATGTCAACCTGCTGGCCCGCGGGCCGGATCCATCATATTGAAATCGTGCCCACCCCATTGCCGGCAATGGGGAAAAAGTCACGATATGTCGTGTGACGTCATGTGACGTTGTGAGTTTGACATAGCTGCTCTAGTACATATAAATAAAAGACTGCGCAACTTTTCTAATTGAAAGAGCTGTAAATAAAATGTATTTGTTCTAATAGTTTGAGTTCTATTTAGCATAAGGATGTAAGAAATAGATACACAAAATGCATTTATTGAAGTTTACTAGGTATGACAACTGGAATAGTGTTCTCCCTATTAAAGCCTTGTACTGTAGACTGATATCTGATTCATAAATGAATCTAGTAGTTCTGTTTAATTTTTAGGATAACAGCAGCATAGAACTAACTTACGTATATATAAAAAAGGTCTACACTATACATAACTATACATAACTCTGGAAGACCAAGAAAATGCTACCATATTTGAAGAATCAGGTCTTGACAGTGCATTAGACCAGATAATAAAATAAAATGCCAGACTTCTAGTGAACAATATAGATATAACTTAAGCCCAAGTATACCCATAAAAATATAATATTTGTTTATTTTCCTAGAATTGTAATCTGTATCTGTTACCTAGAATGCTTAAAAGAAGAATAGAATGAAAGGAAAGATGGAATAGAGTAATATTAAAACACATCTATTTCTGATTTTTATCTTTTATCTAGGATCCTTCAATGGTGCCTTGTCAACCCTGCATGCCCATGAA
>NW_015396344.1:10272-13642 GCF_001527695.2 Protobothrops mucrosquamatus
CAGTCCTAGACCTTCAGCCGGGTTTTATAAAACCTTTTCGCTTTAGGCCTCTGCTGCCGTTCAATCAATCAGTCAATTTCAACTTCTCGTGGGGAAAAAAAAGATCTTGCAAAGTTGGAATTGATTGATTGAACTTTTTAGTCCCACCCAGTCTGCCGTTACCACCGCAGCCATGCCCACCCAATTGGCCACACCCAGGCAATGGGCCACACCCAGGGAATGGGCCACACCCACCCGGCACCCGACGATGCATAAGTGGGTTTTGGGTTGCAGTTTGGGCACTCGGTCTCTAAAAGGTTTGCCATCACTGCTTTAGCTCATTTCTTTTTATATATATATATAAAATTTAAATTTTATTGAAAACAAAAATTAAAAACATTGAACATGGTAAATCAGATTTGACATACATCTCGATTCACTAATCACCATTAATTACTAGTGAGAAAAACCTATACAAGTAACATCACTCTAATCACAATCTTCACTTATCTCATTACAATAACTACTTTAGCTCATTTCAAGTGTTTACTTTCCTCTCAGCTCGAATCCAGCAAGAAGCAATATGGAAGCTTCTTTTTTCTTACACTCTTTCACTTTCATACATATCGTGTGATTCTTCTACTGGGTAATATCAGGGATCGATTCGAAGCTGAGACCTCATGCGTACAAAGCATGTGCTCTACAACTGAGTTGGGATTGCTTCTGTATATTAGATTTACTAATGGCAGATGAACAGAACAGTCATACAGGGAGAATGGGCGCTCCAGAGACTATTTCCATTCAGTTGCAAAAAAAGTTGCTTTCAATATTCTAAATGGGTCAGAATGCTTTTTTTTCCCCAGGCTCCTCATGTCATTCATCTGCGTGGTGGAGTGAAGATGGGGGAAGCCTCTTTGCAAGACAGTATTATCGTAGATGGCTTGACAGATGTTTTCTACTGTTATCACATGGGTATTACAGGTAAGCCACATGGAAATAGCATTTTCAAAAAGGTTGGATGAAAGCGTGTCCCAACTTTATTTCACCAAAAAAAGGAAGAATGGACAGAAAGCAAAAATTACAAGGATGAGAGGAAAAATACTGCGCAATGTCCAGCTTCGATGTAGGGTTGTCAGCTGTATTTGCTATGAATCCCTGTACCCCCAGACTGTAAAAGCATGGAAATACCTATATATGTCCAGGCATGTATGTTCTAGGGGGAGAAAAGTAAAGAGAAAGAAGCCCTATTTAGGGCCACATTCCCCAGGCAAAGCGCTTCTCCCAGGTCATCGATGCACACTGAAAGCCATATTGGCACAGTAGTTAGGATGTTGCAGTAGATGCAGAAGGCCCAGATTCTAATCTATACTCTGCCGGGAGGATTCACTGGACTTCAGGCCAGTCACTCTCTCTCTGTCCAACCTACCAAAATAGGAGGAAGGAGTGCTGTGGACAATATCTTGAGCTCTTGCCAAAAGGTGTGATATAAATAACAGAATAGTAATAAATAACTACAGTTTATGATATAATATATTTGCATCTATTGTATACTTAATGTATATTACCGTTAGGCATGTAATAAATGCTGTGTTATAAAACAAATAATCTTCAAAGGCCTTCTATCACTTTGCAGCCATTTATACCTCGTGCTCAGTTGCTTTTCAATAGCTTTTTCTATTGTAATCAGCTAATCAAGTAGAATCAACCTCACCGGACTTCAGAATTGCATTTCTTTGCAGTTGTATACTTGTGCACTCATTTATTCAGTGTAAATAATTTTCCAACAAAAACAAATTCAAAACTGGTATGACTGTGTGAACATTACGTGCTGGAAACAATGTATTCCCTATCAGTATTTGAAGATTCAGAGTAATAAATGTAATAAGTACACAATAACTAAATTGTAAAGTATCTACTGTATTTTTTAATTGTTTCAGCTGAAAATGTGGCCAAACGATGGAAGGTCAGTCGAGAAGAACAAGACCAGCAGGCTGTAATGTCTCAGAATAAGGCTGAAAATGCCCAGAAGGGTGGATATTTTAATAAAGAGATTGTACCTGTTGCTGTACCTTCTAGAAAAGGTCAGTGAGCAGTTTGACATACTGGACAAGGGACTGGGACCTGTTTCTAACTATTATAATCCACCTTTGTATTCATTTTTATTTGCTTCAGTTCTTCCTCATAAATTAGAATAATTGATGTCTTGGGAAAGGGACACTTAGTAACCTCAAGGATAATTACTTAGTCTTTACTGCTAGATGAAAATAATTTATGAATGTAACCATTGTGTCCTGCCAGTTAATAACCATCTAGATTTTGGAAAGAGAAGTATAATTACAGATCCGGAAAAAATGTCATCTAATATTCATTGCTACCACAATGTCAATTTTGAAGTGGTTCATAGATTGAACCAGAGTTTCTTCCTGATAGAGTACCATGTATTTTTGTAAAAAAAAATTGTATTACCGGTAATTTAATAGTAATTTAAAGAATAATCCCCCTGAATTTTAGAATTTCTTGTGAGTTAATTTCAAGACATACTAAGTCAATATTTGGGACCTTATTATGAGTTTAATATATTTTTCTATGCTGTAGTTTGTTTAATAGTGATCTGTTGAATAAATCACAGCAGATGAACTTTACATCTTATGCTAAACCAAAATCAACCAAACAACATAAATTGGGTTCATACTGTATCTAAAGCCCAATTTGGAACTCTATGACTTAATATATGAACTCAGTTAATTACTCCTAGGCTAAAATACATGTAATTAAGGAATGTGGGAAACTGCAGTCACTGAAAAGTTCTAACAGTCATTGTCATACAAGGGAGAAATAAGCATAATATTACTACTTTTTAATATTATTATTATTATTATTCGAATTTATATCCCGCCCTTCTCCTTGCGGACTCAGGGCGGCTGACAATCAATTAAAAACACCAATAACAATCACAAAGTTAAAATTAATTAAAATGAAATATTTAAATTGTCTGATTAAAATATAATTAAAAACCCCGGACCGCTCCCCCCCGCCGCAGGGAGGAGGAACCGCCTAGATGGTTCCGCCCCAGGCGCCTGATGGACCCGGAGAGGTTCCTGACGGAGCTTGGGCCATATCCTGAGGACCTAGTTCACGATTCGGTTGACAATCTGGCGGCGGCCTGGGAGACGGCCGCTGCCGCAGCATTGCACCGAGTCGTGCCTTTGCGGCCTCTGACCCGGCGCAGATCTCAATTGGCTCCCTGGTTTACCGGGGAGCTGAGAGAGATGAAGCGCCGGAAAAGACGCCTGGAGAGCAGTTGGAGGAGGAGCCGAACCGAATTCGACCGAACACAGGCAAGGATACAGGTTAGATCCTACCTAGTGGCGATGAGGGTGGCGAGGTCTAA
>NW_015396345.1:0-1914 GCF_001527695.2 Protobothrops mucrosquamatus
GGGCGCGGCGGAAGGTTAAGAGATCCGGAATCATCCGAATCTCGGGGGGTAGTTCGTTCCAGAGGGTGGGGGCACCCACAGAGAAGGCCCTCCCCCTGGGGGTCGCCAGCCGACATTGCTTGGCCGACGGCACCCTGAGGAGGCCCGCTCTGTGGGAGCGTACCGGTCTGTGGGAGGGAATCTGTGGCAGAAGGCGGTTCTGGAGGTATCCAGGTCCTATGCCATGGAGCGCTTTAAAGGTGGTAACTAACACCTTAAAGCGTACCCGGAAGGCCACTGGCAACCAGTGCAGCTCGCGCAGCAGCGGCGTTACATGGGAGCGACGCGTCGCTCCCAACACCGCCCGCGCGGCCGCATTTTGCATATATCAAGGCAAAGAAGAACCTTGACTGCAGTGAAGATGCCTCACTTTGAGTCTGAACACAAAAAAAGGTAAACAGGGGCAGACCTGGTTTGAATTTTGCTGGGAGAAAACTGAAAGATACCAGAATTCTAGGCTAGATTGGGAAGTCACAGGAAAATATGATGGTAAATGATAACAGGAAACCACAACCATATTATTTCAAGAAAATATCATGGATGTAACAGTTAAGATGAACTTGGAGACTTTGTTCTTCGTTGATTGTTTGATTGACTGACTTTACTTATATACTATCCATTCTTGAGAGCTCTAGGTGACAATACCAATATAAAAAATAGCCCCAGAAAACACATATAGTTGCATATAATTATATAATTATGTATATAATTTTTAATAAATAAATACCTAACAGATGCAAATGACACTCATTCATTTCACTTCAAATAAAAACCTGTTCCTGTGCAAGCTGAAGTAAGTAAGTCTTTTTGAGTGTTCCTGAAAGCCTATGAAGTATGAGCAATCTGAATCTATTGGGGAGGGCATTCTAAAAAGTGTGGGGAGCTACTAAGAATGTCTCCTGCTGAGGCCCTTATCTGCTGACAGTGCTGTAGAGATGGTCTATTGCAGGGGTGTCAAACTCGCAATATCACATGACGTGTTGTGACAAATCGCAACTTTTTTCCCATTGCTGGCAATGGAGTGGGCGTGGTTTTGGCATGATGCATCTGGACCGCGGGCCAGCAGTTTGACACCCCTGGTCTATTGGCTCTATCTTATGTAGCTGGATGAGTAAATGAATACAGAAGAAGGCAAATACTGAGAATACTGAAAATATTGGATGGACTTATGGTTATTCCATATTTATAAAGCACTTTCCTTTCAGCACATAAAGTGTTTCAGTCCAATTGACCTTTTCTCATTCTCATTTAACCTTAACACAATCCTACAGATATCATTTAATCTATGGATTACTAACACGCCTAACCCAATCAAGTCACATCTGTGACTGAGAAGTTATTGAAGCCTGAAGGCTGTGAAAATTCAGACAGGTCTGGTCCTCTTTTTTCAAGACTGTCCTTAATAAAACTCCCAGAAGCTTCTTTCTCTGCTTCAATTTCACTGCCTATAATTAGGAATTCATCCTAAGTGGAGGAGACAAAAAAAAGAAAAAAGAAAAGAACAACTGGAAGAACTGCTCATGGTGTTGCTATCAACATTCTATTTATTTATTTATTTATTTTATTTACATGGATTTATATGCCGCCCTTCTCCCTATAGGACTCAGGGCGGCTTACAGCATATTAAAAAACATAAAACATCGTCCCCCCATAAAAACCTATTAAAAACCAAATATTTTTTTTCCGCTGTATAATTAATTAAGATTTAAATTAAAAATTGTCCCTATTTAAAAATTCTCCCTAGGCCAGACCCGCTTGTTGAAAAAGCCATGTCTTGAGGGCGCGGCGAAAAGGTAGGAGGTCCGGAATCGTCCGGATCTCGGGGGGTAGTTCGTTCCAGAGGGTGGGGGCACCCACAGAGAAGGCCCTCCCCCT